>NC_135172.1:23085622-23388122 GCF_041146795.1 Maylandia zebra | reverse complement strand
GGAAATGTAGTTTTTTACCATCAGGGCCTGCCTGTACTGGTGTTTTTAAAAGTTATGTTTGACTTTATGACTTTCTGTGTCATTTCTGGGATGCTTAGAAATCAAATTGCACTGCTGGATGCAGTTTATTTTGATGCATATGCTGTTTTTTGCAAATTTGCATTATAATATTTATTTTCGTTTTTCCTGCAGTATATAAAAATTGGTGTATTTCAAAAATAAAACTATGAAGACACTCAAAATAAATTTCCTGTGGTGGGAAACTATTTTGTGCAACTTTTTTGTATTTACAGTTTTGAGGGATAAGCCTCTTAAATGTCTCTAACTAGAAATATATGTTAAAAAAACAAAAACGATTTCCAATTTTTTGGGATTTTATTGCACTTTTTTGCAATTTATGTAGTTATTAAAATTTGGGCTATAATGGTTGTATTGATGTATAGCAACTTGAAATGCTCCCAAAAATGGCTCTACAGCATGTAAAAGTATAATATAAGCTCTGGCGGACTTGGTTCTATGGTAGGTCTTAAAGGGTTAAGTAATATACTGCATTACTTCTCAGAAAAGTGTTCTGTGTAATATGCGCAATAATTACTTTTTTGAATAACACTGATCACAACAAGGGGAAATAGCTCCAACATGCACAACCATTTGACCATGCAGCATGTAATTAATTTGCATGAATATAATGCCTTTGATATGCTGCTCAGAGATGGTGGTGACTCTCAAAGTGGAGTCAATGAGAATCAGTAAGGGAATTGATAGGGAATCAAATCGATAAATGATATCCACAATTGAATCGGAATTGCTAAATTCTTATCAATTCCCATCCCTGATTATACTATAACATATATTCTCACCAACCAGTTGACTCACTCTCGTTGACTTGACGATACTTTCTTAACAGTGGGATCAGAGGTCAAATGTAAAATGATATTTGGATGCAAACTATAATGTGATATTTAGAATACCCACATGTCAAAATTATTTACTTAAGGCTGCAAACACAAAGTTGGCAAAATTTTAAACAAAGTTTTAAAGCTTAGGAAAAGTTTGACCTTATTTGACCTTGAAGAAGAAGTCAGGGATCCAAAGTAACGTGATATTTAGAATCCCCATAAATTATTCTCTATATGCCTACATGTTGTCAGTACAAACAACAGCATTAAGAAACGTTGTTTTAAATAGCATTATCATGGCTTTGACCTTCATATCAGTCTACTGACAATGAAGATGAGGTCAGAGGTCAAATGTGACATAGTATTTTAAATCTTTATACAGTACTTTCTATATGAATACAATACACACCACATTTGTAAAATTCATTGTTTTTAAGTTGTACGAGTTTTTGTCAGTTATGAACCAATAAATCATTAAGCTGACCTTGAAGAACCTGGTGGACGTAAGACAAATTTTAATGGATTGTTTACATGACCCCACTCTACACTCCTACAAAGTTTTATCAGAATTCATTCAAAACTTTTCGACCTATCGTGTTTACAGACAGAATATTGATATGCACACATGGATGCACACATGCTACCAAAAACATAAGCTAAGGTAACATAAGGTAACATAAGGTAATCAAAGTAAGCCATAAAATAAAAACCCATAAAATAGTCAACTAGATAACCTCTGTTTGAAAAAGTATGCAGGTATTGCCATTATTGTATTAGATAGGGATCTTAAAGTTGCCTTTACATAGATTGCTTCCAGACTTTGTGATTTTTTCGCTTGTAATTTAAAAAGGTCATGTGCTATGTTCTGTGAAATCTGTTTCACAAACTGGGAAATGGGCAGAGCCACTGAGAGCCTTAAAGCATGATTAGAAATGTAAAGGTGATTTTTCAGTGACAAGGGAATAATCAAAAAAGGGGGAAGGACAAGATTGAATTGTACACATATGTATAAATATATCTGTAGCCTTAACCGTTGACTTAAAATTATCCAGCCACCCATTCAACCTTCAGTCATCAAGGAAAAATGTATATTCTCTGACCAGTTGAAGGTGAAATCAATCACAAAGAGCATGCTGTGAAGATTGTTACAACAATTACTTCAGTCACTAGCCTGTAGTTTGCATGCTAGATGCCATCTTGTCTGCAAACACGTGCTAACTAACCACTGACTGGTCGCAAAACTGTGAAGAATGGGAGTCAAACCAGAAACAGAAAATATTTACCTTCAAAGTAAAAGCTGTGCCTTAGCCCTGTGTAGGGCCTAAGGCTGTGGTTCCCAAACTTTTTTTGCTGGGCCCCCCTTTGTTTTACAAGAAAAATGTTCGCCCCCCCCACACACACACACACACACACACATCCTCCAACCACACACCCATATTTTGCTCCATTGCAGTTTATTTCACACCTCAAACATTTAGTAAACAATTAAGCAAATACAAGTAATCTGCAATAAATTACAGGTAGTGATAAAATAAACTACTAACTCTTTTACGCTACGGTCACACCTACACGGGTATTTTTGAAAACACAGCTGTTTCGTCCACACGTAAACGACGTTTCGAAACACCGAAAACAGATTTTTTTTTTTGCGTTTACGTGTGGACGAGGAATACAGAGTTCGTCACGCAACGTCAAAGGTATGTGCCTTTTTTCACGTCACGCTGTGCGCCACGTTATTGTTTACATGAGATGAATTGCAGAATGGCAGATAGAGACTAAATACTGTTACTCTAACTATCTTCAGGTTTTACACGCTTACATACACACAGTTATTGTCCCTCCATTTACAAAGGCAGAGGCGTCACGATGTGATTATTTTACGTGTAGTTGTTTTTTTTCCTGTGTAATAATCAGAGGTGTGGACTCGAGTCAGACTCGAGTCATTAATTTTATGACTTTAGACTTGACTTGAAAAAATGTTCTAAGACTTGTGACTTGACTTGTACTTTTACACCAATGACCTGGGACTTGAATTGGACTTGAACCGGTTTACCTGAAAAGACTTGATATTTTACCCCAAATATAAAATTTAACATGCATATTATATAGAGATTGAAAATGTGACGTCATTCAGGGGTAAAACCGCAAAGGATTCTGGGAACTCGTGGCAAGAGGTACTAGCGCACGCAGGCTTTCAATTGAAATCAGTCACACAGCGATAAAAAGAAACACAAAAAATGTCAAGAAGCTGTTGTATTATTAACTGCAATAGCCGGTCGCATGACAGCCACGGGAAGCCGACCGGTAAAGAGATCAGTTGTTATCGGACGAAGTAACAAAGACGCGACGGATGGCCTGGATTGCAGCCATTCAAAGATCAAATATAACGTCTCAGAACACTCCAGCTCACAGGTTAGTCTGCTCCAAGCATTTCCACAAAGGTCAGAGTTTTGTAGTAGTTAATACATCATTTTTCTTAACATAATTGGTGATATAGGTTACAAGTAACTCTGGCGCTGAACAGAAATTGTCGCGCTATGCTCCTTTATTTATTGTGCATAAATAGTGAATTTTCCTGACACAATATTGTGTTTCGCTTCTGTTATTACCAGAAGCGACAAAAACATACTTTTATTCACAGGGTAAAACAGGTTTTTGTATCACCAATTGCCCAGTGCGATTACAGCATACAATATTATTGTCACTGCTACATTTCTGTGATGCTACCAGAAATTATTTCCACTACTAATTAATTACCATTGAGCTCAAAGGTCCTATTAATAAACGGTTAACGAATGTGTATTTATGACGACGATTTGTGAGACTGGTAAACTTATGATATGTACGATGGTCTTTCGTTCTACACGGTGCATTTCAAGGGTCTGTACCCATCCGGCGGTAAACTGTACCTGGGCTTGTTGCAGTGACCTGAAGTTACTAAACTTCATGAGTGTATGCACTCACTCCAAGAACCGTATAATTATAAATATGCATATAAATATGCTACGATGAGATAGCTGACTTCATCTAACTAGCAAATGTTGTCCAGGCTACGTTGGTGATGCAGTTTTTTTAATGTATATGATATTTTTGTCATGCGATTTTAAAGCCGGTCCTACAACCGCATCCAAGAATAACATGCAGCTTATCTCAGAACCGTCGGTGAAAATTATTCTAGGAGCTAGGTTTAATTGAGCTGCATTTTAAAGAGGTGCAATTTCACAATTTGTGTATATTTTCTACGTTCACTATTTCGTCATGTGTTGAGAAAAACACAGATTTAAAAATTACATGGTCTAATATTTACATTTAGCATAACTGCAACATTATTTTTTCATTTTTTTTTTAAGACTCGAAAGGACTTGAAATTCAAAATTTCAGACTTGTGACTTTACTCGGACTTTTACACCAGTGACTTGAGACTCGACTCTGACTTGCCTGACATTACTTGAGACTTGCAAAACAATGACTTGGTCCCACCTCTGGTAATAATATTCAACATTGCTATCAATACATTTTTCAAAAAAATGCCTCTCTGTGCAAAATAGGTTTAAAAAACATAACCAGCTGTGGGATACTGTTTGTCCGTGATTTGAACCGAGGGAACAAATCGTGGCAGGATCAGCCTGATATTATTTGTATCCCACTGTAACTTTACTGTATAAAGTATAGTATAGTATGTATATCTCCAAAATGTCAGGAGTAGTTAGTCATTACAAGAAGTGTTTGTGAACTAAAAATCACGAATGTGAGAGGTTAATAACAGATATGATTTAATGCAGAGAGGTCTATCAATACATAGTGAGTGAGAAAGGTGACTTGAAAGGAAAAACTCAATGCATCATGGGAATCCCCCGGCAGCCTACGTCTATTGCAGCATAACTAAGGGAGGATTCAGGGTCACCTGGTCCAGCCCTAACTATATGCTTTAGCAAAAAGGAAAGTTGTAAGCCTAATCTTGAAAGTAGAGATAGTGTCTGTCTCCCGAATCCAAACTGGAAGCTGGTTCCACAGAAGAGGGGCCTGAAAACTGAAGGCTCTGCCTCCCATTCTACTTTCAAATACTCTAGGAACAATAAGTAGGCCTGCAGAGCGAGAGCGAAGTGCTCTAATAGGGTGATATGGTACTACAAGGTCATTAAGATAAGATGGGGCCTGATTATTTAAGACCTTGTATGTGAGGAGCAGGATTTTGATTTCAGTTCTAGATTTAACAGGAAGCCAATGAAGGGAAGCCAAAACAGGAGAAATATGCTCTCTCTTTCTAGTCCCTGTCAGGACTCTTGCTGCAGCATTTTGGATTAGCTGAAGGCTTTTCAGTGAGTTTTTTGGACATCTTGATAATAATGAATTACAGTAGTCCAGCCTGGAAGTAATAAATGCATGAACTAGTTTTTCAGCGTCACTCTGAGACAGGATATTTCTAATTTTAGAGATGTTGTGCAAATGGAAGAACGCAGTCTTACACATTTGTTTAATATGTGCGTTGAAGGACATATCCTGGTCAAAAATGACTCCAAGGTTCCTCACCGCGTTACTGGAGGCCAAGGTAATGCCATCCAGAGTAAGAATCTGGTTAGATACCATGTTTCTAAGCTTTTCAGGGCCGAGTACAATAACCTCAGTTTTGTCTGAATTAAGAAGCGGAAAGTTACCGGCCATCCAGGTCTTTATGTCTTTAAGACATTCCTGCAGTTTAACTAATTGGTGTGTGTTATCTGGCTTCATGGACAGATAGAGCTGGGTGTCATCTGCATAGCAGTGAAAATGTATGCTATGTCTTCTAATGATGCTGCCTAAGGAAAGCATGTATAATGTAAACAGAATTGGACCTAGCACTGAACCCTGTGGAACTCCATAATTAACCTCAGTGTGTGAAGAGGACTCTCCATTTATATGCACAAATTGGAGTCTATTACAGGGAGTGCAGAATTATTAGGCAAATGAGTATTTTGTCCACATCATCCTCTTCATGCATGTTGTCTTACTCCAAGCTGTATAGGCTCGAAAGCCTACTACCAATTAAGCATATTAGGTGATGTGCATCTCTGTAATGAGAAGGGGTGTGGTCTAATGACATCAACACCCTATATCAGGTGTGCATAATTATTAGGCAACTTCCTTTCCTTTGGCAAAATGGGTCAAAAGAAGGACTTGACAGGCTCAGAAAAGTCAAAAATAGTGAGATATCTTGCAGAGGGATGCAGCAGTCTCAAAATTGCAAAGCTTCTGAAGCGTGATCATCGAACAATCAAGCGTTTCATTCAAAATAGTCAACAGGGTCGCAAGAAGCGTGTGGAAAAACCAAGGCGCAAAATAACTGCCCATGAACTGAGAAAAGTCAAGCGTGCAGCTGCCAAGATGCCACTTGCCACCAGTTTGGCCATATTTCAGAGCTGCAACATCACTGGAGTGCCCAAAAGCACAAGGTGTGCAATACTCAGAGATATATAGCCACCTTCCATGTTTTTGGAAGTAGTTTTTAGTTTGTTGTTAGTTTTAGCTATTTTAGGGGGATATCTGTGTGTGCGTCCCTGAAGCTGCAGGTTCAGCGCATCGAGATGGCTCGTGATATCACACAAAAAGGCCAGCTCACACAGAAACTCTTGCTCCCTGAGCTCAGCTGTGTCTTGCCCTTTGCTTTCCAGAAACTGAAATATTTCCTCGCGTAGCTCGAAACATCTGTTCAGTACTTTCCCTCGGCTTAACCACCTCACCTCCGTGTGATACGGCACGTCTCCGTATTCCGAACCAAACTCCTCAAGAAAAGATTTGAATTGGCGGTGATTCAGACCTTTGGCTCTTATAAAGTTAACTACTCATGTTACTGCGGTCATAACATGTTCCATCTTTAGGGCTTTGCCACAAAGTGATTCTTGATGTATGATGCAGTGATAAACAGTCAGCTCACCTGCACAGTTCTCCGCTCGCATCTTCTCCCGTACCCTGCCCACCAGTCCGCTCCTTTGACCGCACATCACTGGTGCATCTGTGACACACTAATGTGTGATCCCATCAGAAGTAGTACTTAAAAGAAAGAGAGATTTGTCACCGAAGTGAACTATGTTTAATGAGGTAGTTGCACCCCCCAGCCTCCGGGTGGCGCATTGTTCAGTGAGACAGAATAGCGAGGTCATAGGTCCTCCTCTCCAATATGGCAGAAGCGAGGCAAAGAGAAACTTCACCAGTCGTCTCTGTCTCATCATTTCCCTGTTTTGCAGGTTTGTAACCGGTAAAACTATATTAAAACGGTTGTAAAATATTGATAAGAAACACAGCTAAATGTGGGGGTATAAATCAGCAGGTAAACCCTGTTATTTGTTACGTTTTATGAAGTAGAAGGACTGAAAAAAAATGCCAAAGCCTAGCCAGCCGCGGGCGCCATTTTGGTTTCCTTTCTCCACTTATTTCAGCTCCTTGTCGTGTCCTGATTTTGTGAATATGAATGTTAATCTGCTGTTGGCAGTGAAGAACGACTGTTTACTGGTTCTGAAAAGTGATTTTGAGAATGTTAAAGCTAAAGCTAAGCCTGCCAGCATACACATGACTCTTTCATGTATTTGTGAGCTACTAAGCTAAATTGGTTTAAGACCAAGCACTGGTATGGTGGTTAAACCAATCAGAATACATAGGTATTTGGGTTAAGAGTTAAATAGAGGTAAAAATGTATTTGAACATGCATTTCATATTGTTTTGAATTGTCATTCAGAGAGAATAGCCGAGTAAATGATTTGAAGGTCACTACACGTGAAGTACTCTTGTTTCCCATGAAAAGATCGTGGTATTGCAGCTTGAACATACAGACGGTTTTATTGTTATTTCTGTTGTATATAGAGAATGGTGATGCTGCAAGTTAAAAATACATGTGATTGTATAAATAAATATGGCAGAAGCGAGGCAAAGAGAAACTTCACCAGTCGTCTCTGTCTCATCATTTCCCTGTTTTGCAGGAACATTTAATCTGTTTTACCGGCCCATACTCTGGGTCGGTTACACATCATCTGTCGTTAACCCCACAAGTTTTTCCCATGGCAACTTCATTTCAGTTAGACATTTGGAAACCTCTTCAAATATTTCCTTCCATGTGGTTGTTCCATGCATTGATTTTAATCCTAAAAGTTCTTCCGTAACACAGAGAGTTGAGTCCACACCACAGATGAAGACTGAAAGCTGGGCAGTATCAGAGGCGTCGCTGCTCTCATCCACAGCGAGGGAGAATGCAACGAAACTGTTTCCATTCTCCATCAGCTGGTTATTTAGATTGTTGGCAAGTTCACGTGTGCGATCAGCTACTGTGTTTCTGCTCAGGCTAAGATTTGAAAATGCTTGCTTTTTCTCTGGGCACACAACGTCGCAAACTTTCATCATACAACTTTTCACAAACTCTCCCTCACTGAAGGGCCGGGCTGATTTTGCGATCTCTGCTGCCACAACAAAACTAGCCTTTACAGCAGCCTCACTTTGTGATATGGCTTTTTTGAACATAGTCTGTTGTGAAACAAAACTTCTTTTCATCTCTTCTGCTTTCCGACACCTTTGAATCATGTCCTTGTACTTCTCTTGGTGTTTCGTTTCATAGTGTCGTCTAATGTTGTACTCCTTGGTTAAAGCCACATGAGCTCCACATGCAAGACAAACAGGTCTGTCTTTTACATAGGTAAACAGATATTCTGTCTCCCACCTGTCCAGAAAGCTCCTGTTTTCGTTCTTTCTTTTCGCCATTTTGGGAGAGGTAGCGCGGCAGTATTCGCGCGGTTGCTATGACTACAGTCAACAGAGGAGAGAACATGGGTCCTGTCCTGACTGACGCACCAAAACGCCAACAGAGCATTCTGGGAGTTGTAGTATTAGCAGTACATGCACTGTATAAGACCGGCGGGCCAGCTCTAATAGTAATTTGGTATGGCCTCGCGGGCCAAATGTAATTAGGCTGCGGGCCAAATTTGGCCCGCGGGCCAGAGTTTGACACCTATGCTCTAATAGGATATTATGGTCAACAGTATCGAATGCTGCACTAAGGTCGAGCAGGACAAGCACAGAGATGAGTCCACTGTCAGAGGCCATAAGAAGATCATTTGTAACCTTCACTAAAGCGGTTTCTGTGCTGTGATAAGCTCTGAAACCTGACTGAAACTCTTCAAATAAACCATTCCTCTGCAGATGATCTGTTAGCTGTTTGACAACTACTCTTTCAAGGATTTTTGATATGAAAGGAAGGTTGGAGATTGGCCTATAATTAGCTAAGACTGCTGGGTCTAGAGATGGCTTTTTGAGTAAAGGTTTAACTACAGCTAGCTTGAAGGCCTGTGGTACATAGCCGATTATTAGAGATAGGTTGATCATATTTAAGATCGAAGAATTAATTAATGGCAGGACTTCTTTGAGCAGTTTTGTAGGAATGGGGTCTAAAAGACACGTTGATGGTTTGGAGGAAGTAATTATTGAAGTTAACTCAGAAAGATCAATTGGTGAAAAAGAGTCTAACTTAACATCAATGGTACTAAGAGTAGCTGTAGATAATATTGCATCTGTCAGTGATGAATAGTAAGATGTTCTGGCTTTGCAGAGGGCTTTCTTATAAAGCAGCAAACTATTTCTCCAGGCTAAATGATGATCCTCTAAATTTGTGACACGCCATTTCCTCTCCAGATTATGAGTCATCTGCTTTAGGCTACGTGTTTGAGAATTATACCATGGAGTCAGGTACTTCTGATTAGAGACCTTAGTTTTCACAGGAGCTACAGTATCCAGAGTCGTACGTAGTGAGGAGGTGAAATTATTGACAAGATAATCGACCTCTGTTGGAGTAGCGTTCAGATAGCTGCTCTGCTCTGTGTTGGTACAGGGCATTGAAGATGATAACAGTGGGTGGATTATATTCTTAAACTTAGTTACAGCGCTTTCAGAAAGACATCTACTGTGATAAAGTCTACTCTCCACTGCTGTGTAATCAATTATTGTAAATGTTATCAGGAAATGATCAGACAGGAGAGGGTTTTCAGGAAACACTGCTAAATGTTCAGTTTCTATGCCATATGTTAAAACAAGATCTAGAGTGTGATTAAAGTGGTGGGTGGGTTCTTTTACATTTTGAGAGAAACCAATTGAGTCTAATAACAGATTAAATGCCATGTTGAGGCTGTCATTTTTAGCATCTACATGGATGTTAAAATCACCCACAATAATTATTTTATCTGAGCTCAGAACTAAATTAGATATAAAGTCTGAGAAATCAGACAGAAACTCTGTGTAAGGCCCAGGTGGACGATAGATGATAATAAGTAAGACTGGTTTCTGAGTTTCACAGCTGGGGTGGACAATGTTAAGCATCAGGCTTTCAAATGAATTAAAAATCTGTTTTGGTCTTTCATTGATTAATAGGCTGGTGTGAAAAATTGCTGCCACACCGCCCCCTCGGCCTGTGCTTCGAGATTTCTGGTAGTTAGAATGACTCGGGGGTGTTGATTCATTTAAACTAACATAATCATCCTGCTGCAACCAGGTTTCTGTAAGGCAGAGTAAATCAATTTGTTGATCAATTATTAAGTCATGTACTAACAGAGACTTGGAGGAGAGAGACCTAATATTTAATAATCCACATTTCACTGTTTTACTCTTTGGTTCAGATATGGATACTTTATTGTTCTTTCTTTGTAATTGTTTATGTTTAAGTTGTTTGTTGCTGGTTTTTAGCTTGTTTTTTATCTTTTTGGAAGCTGACACAGTCTCTGTGGAGATGGGTTTTTGGGGGGGCAGCAGGAGGAGAGAAGCTGCAGAGAGGCGTGTAAGACTGCAACTCTGCTTCCTGGTCCCAACTCTGGATAGTCATATTTTGGGGGGTTTAATAAATTTGTCCATATTTCTAGAAATGAGAGCTGCTCCATCCAAAGTGGGATGGATGCCGTCTCTCCTAACAAGACCAGGTTTCCTCCAGAAGGTTTGCCAATTATCTATGAAGCCTACATCATTTCTGGGACACGACTCAGACAGCCAGCAATTTAAGGAGAACATGCGGCTAAACATGTCACCCCTGGTCTGATTGGGGAGGGGACCAGAGAAAACTACAGAGTCCGACATTGTTTTGGCAAAGTTGCACACCGATTCAATATTGATTTTAGTGACCGCCGATTGGCGTAACCGGGTGTCATTACTGCCGACGTGAATTATGATTTTACTGTATTTACGTTTACCCTTAGCCAGCAGTTTTAAGAGAGTTCAAGCTATGTTGAAGAGTAAAGTAGCTCATATCACATTTTGAATTTTAAGCTCATTAAAATTCTACAAGTTTTGTTCTACTCTAATATACTGCGCTTCCATGTCTGTTTGTAGACAGAATTTTGTAGACTTCAGTAAATCACTGCGCTTCTTTCCTATTTTTCCAGCAAAATACAAAGAAAGCAGGGGTGGCTCATGACTTTTGCACAATATCCTCCTGAGACCCAGGGGAAAAAAAGTATTTTGATTTTGATTTTTTTCAGATAAATCAAGTGTTGGGATGGTAAAAAACACATTACAAAAGCAAAATTGTTTTTAACTAATTTTATATAAATTTTACAACATGTGCACTTCAGTGCACAAGGGGAGTTCCTTGATCACGAAAGTGAAACTAACAAAATTCAAGAGCTATTTAAGAAAATTAAATGCTCCACTGAAATTTTTGTAAGCAGGATATTAAAACTTATTTATATAACAATATCATAAAAATGTGGATCATGGGTCAACTTAGAAGTCACTGACACTTCACTAGCTGTAAACCACTGGTTCAGGAACAAGTGATCGCACTGGGCTTTCTATTTCACAAAAGTCAATTCATGTATGATATCTGAGGAAGTACTGTGATTTTTTTTTTATTTGGAGACACAAAGGAACATTTGGCACTTCCCACATCGCACATATGTTTTACTGTTTCACCCAACCATTCTACAACTGAAATGCCTTGGACTGTTAACCATTTCAGGCAAATGGAGTGAACCATATTTTGTTACACTCTCATCTGATTGGGGCTTCCTTTTCTTGATTTTTGGAGAGAACTCTTCATTACTGGTATTATTCAGTAATGATTTCAGTAATGGTTTCTCAGCCAGGAGGAGCTTGAACTCCAGATACTGTGAGTTCTTTTCGCACATTGAGATCATTGATAACTTTCAGCAAAGACGTGATCTTGTAGAAACAATCAGGTGTCATGGATTCAGCTATAATTGCGACTCTTGTTTTTTTACTTTACTGGAAAACATTTCTGCATTTTACCCATATTTTATTTTTAACTCAAAATCAAAAATTCCAGATTCTCCTACATGTTGGTTTTGGACCAGATAGGACGACAGATTTCAGGTGGCCTTGTGTTTTTCTCTATTACATCCGCCACTGCATCTTGATAATCTTCGTGTGGCTCCTCCTGGGTTCTCACCCTCTCCTATCTGGCTCACATGACTCTCATCTTCTGAAAAATCTATGTTTGGATCTCCCTCAATTATTCTGTTAAGAATTCTCTCTGCCTTTGTCAAAGAGTTGTCTACTAGGAAAAAGTGAAATAAATATAAGTACAAAGTCCCGACGTGCACTAGAGTACACATTAATAAATTAGTCATTTCCTCTGTGAAACTAAATAAGCTTAATTCTTAAAATCCCCTCAAATTATTTACTAGATGTTTATTTTTGAAAATTAATCAAAATCTGATTTTAAAAAACATTTTAAATGTAAATATCATGCTTACCTTTCTTTCTTCCATAAAATGTGCTTGTGGGCATGCCAGCCATTTTGAAAAGGCGGGAAAAAAACAATTGGCAAGGCCACACCCCCACACATGTGATATCATTTTAAAGGTACTGTTGTCCTCTCTAAGAAACATCAGGACTTAGATGAGTGGCAAGTAGAGTATGAGAGCTACAAGCAAAAACTAAATGTGTACTACAGTGCACATAAATGAAGTACTGGGTCTCAGGAGGTTCCTTTTAAAAGATACAAACATGTACAAAACACATACCTGTAGGATGTGCTGGATAAACTTGGCTGGGTAGGTCCATTGGACACACTGGAGGTGTTACTAGAGAAGACACGTGTGTCACCAGTAACACTGGCAGAAGAACCCACTGATAAGGCAGGTGTGTGAGGCAGATGTTCCACTGGAGTAAGGCTCATCCTCATCAGTAGCAACGACAGCAGGATTGGTGGACATTGTGAGGGTGTCAGCAGAGATGGAAGACTCAACAGTACAAACATCTTGGGTAGTGACACACCAGATGACCTCATCATCAACAGACATGGACTGTGTGTTAACAATGCGAATGGCTGAGGGAACTTCTTTAGAAATTTCAACTGTGAGAACACAAAGAACAGGAGTTTAACTTTTGAATAACATCTAATCACATATATAGCTTTTTCTTTTCATGTATTTAGGGGTACATTTCTTCCTGCTCAAAATATTAAACTAAATTTAAATATGATTTTAACAACACTTAACTAAAGACACAATGCCTAAGATGACTAAGTAACAGACACTGAACCAACTTAATTTCCAGTTTATTTGGAGCGACTTTTAGATAGGAATATTTAACGCATTTGTCAGAATTCAACGTTTCTGTGTGGTTATGGCTACTCTCTCCATCAGAATATGTCTGTAAATTAAAACAGATAATACATTTCATTATACTGACAACAAAATGTCATAATAAATATTAGTAATATGTTTATGTTTTATGTATTAAAACATAATACAAGTGACAATGTTTAAGGGAGTTTAAAATCCATCTTTGCCTTTTTCACTCTCATTTTATGAACATACATACATTTGCTGAGATGATCAGGATTACTTACTGATTCATTGTCCTCACATAAGATGACTTTGTCAGGTTTGACATAAATTGACTTCTGACGAAACAGTTTTTTCACAAGGTCTCCATTCAAAGTCTGTTTGGAAGAGAGTGATGGCTTAACTAGTTTGGTGTGGCATGCCAGCAAAATCTGTAGCCTAGGGGAGGAAGAAAACATAGTGTATATGAAATTTTTGTTAAGGCTAACAGACTACAATACAATACAATACATTAAAAGGCTTAATTTTTGTTAACTCTAAAAGATATCAATCCAGTCATCTGATCGGTGCTCCCAGATCCTTTTTGGAAATACCCAAAGTTGACCTTTAATAGTATAATAATCTACGTAACAAAAAAAATGATTTTTTATAAAAAAGGATCTAATGCTTACCTGCATCCTTCAACAACTGGCTAGAAGGCAGTCCTTATCGCCTGCATTACTTTGTCTGAGTCCCAGTCACAGCTAAACTCCAGTGCAGATTTTATATGTCCATTTTCAAAAAGCCAAGCTTTTTTGTTACGCCTTGGCACATGTGTAGTTAGATGGTCTGGCAAGAGAATCACTTCTTTGGTGAAAGACTGAGCCACAGAATATGACCTGCTTAGCTGTGCTGGAAATCTAATGGAGGATAAAGGTAAAGTAAACATTTCTGCATGTAATATGCTCACACTTCTCTGATCAATGAAGTACATTTAATTAAAAAAATACACCATGCTGTCCACATGTCTAATCTGCATTAATAAACACCCTCTAGCCCCATGGTAGCTAGGATAGGCTCTTGGAATCCTGAATTGGATAAGTGGAAGAGAATGGATGGATGAATGGATGGATAGATGATGGAAGATAGTGGGATGGATGGGTGGAGAAAAACATTTCTTAAATTCACGGAGTACTTTTTGTTGCTTTAAAAAAAGTTTCATTAAATTATATACTGCCAAAAACTATGTACTGTAACAACTGATGTGCTTTGCTTTTACACAATGTTTGCAGATTCTTGAGCATGAATGACCTGTTTAAGTTAAATTAGAATTAAGTCCAGACTTTGACTACGGCAGTTCAAAACCTTAATGCAGCCCCAGACCATCACACTACCTCCATCTTGTTTGGCTGTGGCTGATGTTCTTAACAGGACACAAACTATCCAAAAAATTCAACTTCTGTCTCGTCAGTCCACAGAATATTTCCCCAAAAGTCTTGGGGATCATCAGGATGATTTTTGGCAAATGTTAGTCGAGCTTTTGTGTACTTTTTGGTCAGCTGTGGCTTTTGCCTTGAAACTCTCCCATAGATATCATTTTTTTTTATCATTTTTATTGTTGACACATAGGTTTAGATAGCTTTTTTTCCTAAAAAAAAAAAAAACCCCACCAACAACAACTAAGAAATCAGGAAGGGACAAATTCTTTTCATTGCACTGCATGTATCCAGATAAATGATAGGGTTATTGAGAGGGTTCACACTGATTGATTTTTTAGTTCTAAAGAGGCATATTGGCAAATCAGCAAAGGAATTATCTAAATATGCTATGCTTATTTTTCAAATTGAGAGATTTTCTCCCACATGTAGCTCTTCTAACCTTGTACCAGTCTCTGTTTGAGACTCACTTAAACTATTTTAATCTTATATGATGCAATACCTTTCCTAGTTGCGTATCTTGACAGATTACAAACTTTATAAAGGAAAGTTCAAGTCACAGCGCTGAATTGATGCTTTTGAATCCTCATTACACGGAGTGCCAACTCTTTATTGAGCACAATTGCAATGTATATACAAAAATCACAAAAAAAATTTAACCATTTTATTCCTAACAATGCATTTGTGAATTAAAACAGAGATTCACTTCAATTAGGAAAGTGCTACATCACTGGTTGAACTAGATTACTCAGATAAACTTTTTACAGATTAGAAGTGGCTCTTCTCTCTATGGTTGGGGTTGTATTTATGGTTTAATTAATTGAGTTACAGTATCTCTCAAATTAATGTTTGACTATTAGGCTAAATACCAATGCCTAGAACACTGATAAACCTCTGCTGATACAGTCTGAGAGTGTTTACTTTTGGGGCCAAAAAAAGGACTGGATTGACAATTAAACCTTCAGGTCCCCGGCTTCAATCCATCCCATGCATCTCAATTAAGAGAAGAATCTGTTAATAGAGGTGAATAAGCTTTGCTTGTCATATCAACAAAGAAAGGGTTGTATGAAAGCAATTAGAAACCATCATTCTGGACTATCTGTATTCAGAGGCATAGTGAAAGAACTCAGGGCAGTGATTCACCCAGGATCAGACCAAAAGTGCAGAAATGCATTCATTATGGTAGATTATGTTGGGCAGAAGGCCAAGGGCTTTTTATGGGTCCTTGCCTATGGCTGGCAGATATATTGTTGGGATACAGAACAGCCAACAATGGCCTATGGGCCCGTAGATGTCACAAACACAGGGGACCTTGGTATATTTTCTTTACACTGCATTTTATTTCAAGACCCATGAGCTCCTGTGATGGGTGGATGTGGTTACTGTTGGCAGGAGCAACAGTGTTGAATGCTAATTGTTTTGAAGGGCACAGGATTCACTGGTTGCTATGGTAACAACGAGACTGTGAACAGGAGTGCAGGAGAGAGGTGTCCAATAAAATGTAAAGACACAAAATAGATACAGACATACATAGATACATAGATAGATAGATAGATAGATAGATGTATATGTGTAAAACCTGCACTACGTATTGAGTACTACATAAGAGTATTGAGAAGAAAATAAACTCATAGGGACATGGAAGAGTCATGGAACCAAGTAGGGCTGCACGATTAATCGTTAGAAAATCGCGATCTCGATTCATACTTATGTGCGATCTCATTTCCAAATGACAACGATTTAAAAAAAAAAAAAAAGACGACAACGATTATACCGCATTTTGATCCGGGACGTAATCTGCATGAAAGCAAGCGCTCACTCTTCCTGCTCAACAAATGACAAGGGCGGAGCCTTATACCACGTGATACAGAAGCTGGCTGCTAAAATTGGCAGGGAAAAAACAACGGAGAGCACGTCAGGGATGACGAGAAAGTGACTGGAGAAAATCCGTCCCGGTCAACCACCCAAACATCAATAACGGGAACCTTATACAGCGCTTCCCTATACCCGTCGAACTCCCGCAGGCACAAAGAAATTACGGAGGCTATCACTTATCACCTGACCAAAGATATGGCTCCCATCAACACTGTGCAAAACGAGGGATTTAGGAAAATGATCAACACCCTAGACAAACGCTACACAGTGCCGTCCCGCAACTATTTTTCTATTGTTGCACTACCTGCTCTATACGCGCAGTGTCGAGCAACGGTGGAGACGGAATTTCAAGCAGTACAACATTTTGCGGCGACGACAAAATGTGAGACATTTGTTGTTTTTATGTTTATTTATTGTTTTTATATTCAGTCTCAACTGTTACGAAGTTGATGTGTAGTTAATAAGTGCAATAAATATTTATACTGGAAAAGAAAATTGTGAGAGAATCGTGATCTCAATTCTAAGCAAAAAAATCGTGATTCTCATTTTATGCAAAATCGTGCAGCCCTAGAACCAAGCACTCATTATGTCATAGTTAAGTGTTCACTGTTATCATATTAGATAAAGGAATCCTGAACGTATATCTCTACAGTTTTGTTGGAAAGTTGTTGTGATATGGTGAAGAATAAAATACATAAAATAAACATAACATAATGAGAGCCTTTATAAAGTAAGAATTTAATGGTCTCTGAAGATTAAAAGGTCAAAGCTAATGTAGGAACTTGAAACCTGATTCTTACAACTGGGTAATAGGCAGTGGCTGATATTTCTTTACATGTTGCTAATTCTTCAGAAACTACTTTTACAATAATATAAAGCACTTTAAAATAAATATTAGCACAAACCACTTTCTGGAGATTTCTTTACACTGTATATATCAAATAGAAGCTACCTGGTGACTCTTGATGTCTTTCTTATGTACAGGAATCAGTACTCAAGAACACATGTCAAACATTTCAGTCTGGCTCAAATGCAAATTTGCTGACAACTTGTTATATCAGTTAAAACACTAAAATACGCTACTGATCACATCTCAAAAATTACTGTTACATTGAGAGAAATGATTGTGTCAAATTATCCCGATGTTTTAAACATTATTTCTATTTTGATTGGAGAAGCATGTCTGCAGTAAGAATCATTAACTTTGCCCTTCCAGACTTTTTTCCTAGTGATACAGACGAAGTGTTTTAAATTAGAAGAGAAGGGAACTGGTAATCTGGCTCGATGCCTGTGCAGCTTAGTGGCAATCCCACTTGATATAATTCAAGGCACTACCAGCTGACTACTCCCTGGAATTTGGAAGATTTGTTGAAGATCACTGACTAATTTCAAAGCCATCAGAAGCACTTCAAACTTTGTTTCAGCAAGTAACTGGAAGCCAGTGT
Source organism: Maylandia zebra (assembly GCF_041146795.1). Taxonomy (NCBI): domain Eukaryota; kingdom Metazoa; phylum Chordata; class Actinopteri; order Cichliformes; family Cichlidae; genus Maylandia; species Maylandia zebra. The sequence continues at coordinate 23,369,958 of NC_135172.1, read as the reverse complement.
AAAGATTTTAAAACATGAGTAATCCTCATTGGCTACAAAATCTGATGAAACTGATTTCAGTCACTTATGTTACAGCGATGTTCATTCTCTCTTCTCGTTGGTATTTGTATATGAGTTTTGCTCATTATTGTAAGACATTTTAATTTGAAACAAATTTAATTGCTTGCAGCTTTTTATTTGCTCCAAGCATTGGCTGAGTTAGTATATGGAAATATAGTTGGATAAGTGCTGAATAAAATGTGAATGTCTTCAGCATAATTGAGAAAAGTAATGCCTAGAGGATGCATGTATAAATCAAATAAACTAGGCCTACACTCTAGAGTCAAAACTTGGGGGACTCCACCTGCCAGGCTAAACTACTCAGATGCATGGCCACCAAAAAAAACACAACCTACCCCCTGAAGATTGAGGTTAGAGGACAGACATGTGTACCACCCACTTTCCACCATCTCATAAAGTATTTTATGGCCCATAGTATCAACAGCTGCACTAAGGGATGCCACTATAGCTCACATAGTTGAGCTGGTGTGCCATCCACCATGGGCTAGAGTCCTTGCAGGAGGGTCTTGAATTCAAGTCTGTTCTTGGTTGCGTTTTGCGTGTCATCCATCCGTACTTCATTTTTCTGCCTTCTCTTCACTCTGCTGTCTAGTATATTATAAAAGGCTGAAAAGAAGTGACACCAAGTTTACTACTCAGGATTCAGACAAATGCCAACAAATGGCTTTATTGTTGCCCTGTTAGTGCTGTGATGTCTGAATTTGTGTTCTCAGTTTCTCCAGTTAAGATAAGATATGAAGCTGGTCAATACTGTAGATATTTCACATTGAATGATGTAAATGGTTCTTTAAAAGATTTTTTTTGAAAACTAAATAAGAGGAGAAAACTGCAGACAAAACTGTGCATAGTCAGTTCCAGGCTATTGAAAAGAGTTTGGTAAAACATTGGTCGGCAGTTTGGTGTTGAAAAAAACAAGTGGATGAACAGGGTACTTCACAACATCCTCCAGAGTCTGAGTATTTATAACAGTGAATGCAGATAATCTAGTTAAATTGCTTCTGTGCAGCTGTGGCTTGTGCTTTTGGAAGTCAGGAGGTAACTGTTTTTGAAGGTCAGTTAGCATCTCAAAAAGACATGCTGATATTTTTGGTGACAATAATAAAAAGATTATCCCCACTCCACACCCAACCACCACCTGCAGAAAGTGAGGATGATGTCCATCAAAATATAGAAATTATGTGTCTCCATTTACAAGACAAAATTACAAATTAGAAAAAAAATACACAGAAGTTGTTAAGATAACACTCATATCTTACACAGTGAAAGAAATATACAAATCTAGGGCAGAATTCCTTTGCAGCTTGTTTTGTTTTTTCATTAGTGTAAATGTTAAAATAAAGCTGCTGAGTGAAACTGAGAAACTTTGACATGGACCTTAAGAGTAATTTAATTAACAAACATTTCTGAGATATCTCTCAACTTTGCAAAGACATTCAAATGAGCCAAAATCCCCATATGATAACCTTTGGTGAAACGTGTGGGTGGAAAAACCTTTGAAAGTACCACAGAATTTATCGGATAAAATAAATTAAATGTCAATGTTATTATTGTACGGCTGGAAACAGTGGGGTTGTCCAAATTCAGAGGCTGCATCCTCCTGAGGACCCGGCCCTTGCGGTCTAAGTGGGCCGGGTCCTCCGAAAGCCGGGTAGGCCGGAAGTGAGCGACTGTAAAATTGGGCAGTCTAGCCTTCAGAATAACATCACAAGCTCTCTCGGTGGAGTGAAACTCTGCCATCTGCTCCTTGCTATCTAAAATATAACCGGACGCTGGCGTAAATTCTCGACCATCTCACACTTCCATTTAATCAGTTTTCTGTTTGACGTTTATTCAGCTGTGTGAAAACCCCAGGGGAACCCTCCTGAGGGATTAATAAAGTTTTGTTTAATCTAATCTAATAACTTTAATCTCAGCCAAACCGATTTACTCACCAACAAATAAAACACTGAAAAAAGCCAAACAATAACATTTTTAAGTTATCTAAGTGACTTATATATCATGTTTAACTTGAGTAGTGAAAGACTGCGGTGGTTTGAAAACGATGTGCTGGGAGTTTGCTGTCCTTGATATTTGAAGTTTATACAGCTACATTCTCGCCTAAAAAAATTTGTTAAAAGTTTATTTTGCGACCCAGAAAGAGTAATAATTAAAGTAATATTAAATAAGTAATATTAAAACTAAGTAGCTGCCGCCATTGTTGGAAACTGGAATTGCCTGGGCCACGCTATGAATTCTGGGATATGGTTTTTCAATTTTGTTGTCCGGGTGGAAAATCGGGAGAAATTCGGGAGGGTTGGCAGGTATGTTCTTAAGGGAGAGAGGGCGATAAGGCTGAGGTATGCCAAATTACACAAGAACTAGATTAAACAAAAATATGCATGAAGGAGGTCACGAGAGAGGTACAAAAGGGAAGTGGTTACATTCTTCTCTAAAAAAATGCTGGAGACTCTGCCATAGTTTGGGACTGCATTTCAGCCAATGTTGTAAGAGATCAAGTCAGAATTGATGGAATCATGAATGGAGAAATGTATCAGATTTTGATCCATCATGCCATCTAGAATGTACCTGATTTGCAGTAGCTTGATATTTCAGAATGACAATGATCCCAAACACACTGTCAGTCCAGTAAAAGCATACATGCATAGAAAAAGACACAGTGGAACACTATCAGTTGTGGACTGGCCTTCCCAGACCTCAGATAGCAACATTATTGAAGGTGTCTGTACTGTTCTTTCTATGTGTTGAACTCCCTGAGCAGGAACATAGATAAACAGCCAACCAAACTCCTTTTCAAGAGCCAGGAAGGTGAGTGTACTTGCTCCCTGGCTTTGTACGCAGCAATCACATTGAACTGACATCAATGAACTGGAGTGAAACTAGAAAAACACGTAAAAAAAACTCTTAATGGATTGTCATATAATCAGCAGGTAAGTATAGTTAGGCACTATCATTGGAGACTACAAAATAAGTATCCTGTAGATTTACAATCTGCTATTAATACAACGAAAAATAATCAGGTAGTGGGTAAGCGTACACTTGTATCATTAGCTCAGAGGCCACGACCTATAACTACTACACTTCATAAAAGGTACAAAATAATGTCACAAAACACTGTATTATTAATTGCCTAATATACAAAGAACTGACAGAACTTACAACCATTGCTTTCTGAAGGACTTCTCTGAAGGATTATTTTGGATTCAACACAAATGATTTCAAAGGTGTAGCCATGCTTTTTCCACTGTTCTCTGCACTTCCTGTTTCCTGTCTATCCAAATGTCAAAGAAAAGGCTTCACAATTTTCTGATGTATAACAATCGAAATACAATTTCCATGGCTACTTATTTGTCTCACTAGCATATAAACATATTCAAGACAGAACAGCAACATTATTAATGGAACAAAAGGCAGCCAACATCCAAAGAAGAACTCTGATATGTCCTTCAAGAAGACTGGAGTACTCGTGATGAGTGCTCAAAGAAATTATGAGAAAGCTTGCCTAAGAAGGCTCAGGCTATGTCGAAAAATAAAGGTGGTCATGAAACCTCATTAGAACTGTACAAACTTGTGTTTGTTTTGTTTTGTTTTATACACTGTATATACATGTATATTTGCATAAGTTTCAAAAAATAGCTGCATCTATTTAAAAAAAAAGAGGAGTGGCTCACTGTGCTGGAAATGTAAAAATACAGGGAAGATCGATAGAAGTGCATGCAGGATGTTTTAATCTTCTAAAACAGAGAAGGAAAGCATCCGAGTTGATGAAAGTTTTACATTTTTTATTCATATCTATTCATTCATCATTCTCCCATGAAGCCTTTGTCAAAGATTTTGCCAGATTTTTTCCACTTTGATCTTTTATCACTGTGCGGCAGCCAAATTTTAATTCTAAAATTAACAAGTAACTAATGACGTACGTAATGTTTCAAAAACATTTCTTTTTTTTTTCATTTTTTTATGTCTTATACATAAGATGTCAGTGCTGCTCCAAATATGAGCATTTTTTTCAGCGTCCATGTGCTTAAAAGCATATTTACAATAACATTTATTTTCTTTTCCATAATGTTTTTTCTCTTTTTGTTTATTTTATGTTTTTGACCATCCCACATCTACTTTTAGATACTTACTTTTTGGTTATTTGTTTGAAAAATAAAAACAGCATGGATTGGGGACCTACCTACAGCCTCAGAAATAAAGCTGCAAGTGGATGGCATTTTCTTTTCAAATTCACAAAAAGAAAAAGGAAATCTGCAGAGGCAATGATTGGCAGCATTCATCATGGGCTGTCAAAAGGAGACTGCATTATTAAAAGAGTTAGGGATTTAAACTTTCTTCATTTTCTTCAGAGTTTTACAGAGAAATGCAACAAAATATAGAGTAATACTACAGAGTCTGTTGAACTGATATTACAACTGCTGCATAGCCAGCCAGGTTCCCTTAGTCATTTTTGTGTTTTCAAAGTGCTATTTTTTTTTCTTGCATATCATTTCATGCCAAGTAATACCTACAGACTTTGTTCATTAACCTCTGCCTAGAGAATACAGCAGAGGTGGGACCAAGTCATTGTTTTGCAAGTCTCAAGTAAGTCTCAAGTCTTTATCCTCAAGTCTCAAGTCAAGTCTCAAGTAATGTCAGGCAAGTCAGAGTCGAGTCTCAAGTCACTGGTGTAAAAGTCCGAGTCAAGTCACAAGTCTGAAACTTTGAATTTCAAGTCCTTTCGAGTCTTTAAAAAAAAAAAAAACACGAAAAAATAATGTTGCAGTTATGCTAAATGTAAATATTAGACCATGTAATTTTAAAATCTGTGTTTTTCTCAACACATGACAAAATAGTGAACTTAGAAAATATACACAAATTGTGAAATTGCACCTCTTTAAAATGCAGCTCAATTAAACTTAGCTCCAAGAATAATTTTCACCGACAGTTCTGAGATAAGCTGCATGTTATTCTTGGATGCGGTTGTAGGACCGGCTTTAAAACCGCATGACAAAAATATCATACACATTAAAAAAACTGCATCACCAACGTAGCCTGGACAACATTTGCTAGTTAGATGAAGTCAGCTATCTCATCGTAGCATATTTATATGCATATTTATAATCATTCGGTTCTTGGAGTGAGTGCATACACTCGTGAAGTTTAGTAACTTCAGGTCACTGCAACAAGCCCAGGTACAGTTTACCGACGGATGGGTGCAGGACCTTGAAATGCACCGTGTAGAAAGTAAAGACCATCGTACGTATCATAAGTTTACCAGTCTCACAAATTGTTGTCATAAATACACATTCGTTAACCGTTTATTAATAGGACCTTTGAGCTCAACGGTAATTAATTAGCAGTGGAAATAATTTCTGGTACCCATCACAGAAATGTAGCAGTGACAATAATACTGTATGCTGTAATCGTACTGGGCAATTAGTGATACAAAAAACCTGTTTTATCCTGTGAATAAAAGTATATGTTTTTGTCAATGTACCATAATAACAGAAGCGAAACGCAATATTGTGTCAGGACAATTCACTATTTATGCACAATAAATAAAGGAGCATAGCGCCACAATTTCTGTTCAGCGCCAGACTTGCTTGTAACCTATATCACCAGTTATGTTATGAAAATGACGTATTAACTACAACAGCAGACTGACCTTCGTGTAAATGCTTGGAGCAGACTAACCTGTGAGCTGGAGTGTTCTGGGACGTTATATTTGATCTTTGAATGGCTGCAATCCAGACCATCCGTCGCGTCTTTGTTACTTCGGAAACATGGCTCGAACAATTTCTCTTCAACGACGTAATCCGATAACAACCGATCTCTTTACCCGTCGGCTTCCCGTGGCTGTCATGCGACCGGCTATTGCAGTTAATAATACAACAGCTTCTTGACATTTTTGTGTTTCTTTTTATCGCTGTATAACTGATTTTAATTGAAAGCCTGCGTGCGCTAGTACCTCTTGCCACGAGTTCCCAGAATCCTTTGCGGTTCTACCCGTGAATGACGTCACATTTTCAATCTCTATATAATATGCATGTTAAATTTTATATTTGGGGTAAAATATCAAGTCTTTTCAAGTAAACCGGTTCAAGTCCAATTCAAGTCCCAAGTCATTGGTGTAAAAGTCCAAGTCAAGTCACAAGTCTTAGAACATTTTTTCAAGTCAAGTCTAAAGTCATAAAATTAATGACTCGAGTCTGACTCAAGTCCAAGTCATGTGACTCGAGTCCACACCTCTGGAATACAGTCACCCTAACCCTGACCAAGTTGGTGAACTTACTGCTTGTAAATACTCTCAGTGTTTAGACAGCTGACATTAGTGTTTGATGAAGAGGCGCGATAACCCGAAATACACGCACAGAGAGGCGTAAAACCAGTGTCAAACCTGAAGTGTGCGGGACTAGCTCATCTGCTTTTGGTTTCATTTGTTTCTTTGCTTTTAAAATTTTTATCTTTTAACATTGCCATGTGGGGAAATATGAAAACCACCTGGAAACAGAACAATTGCAAGACATGAGGCCTGCTTATCTACTAAGCCAATGTCTTGTAAAAAAAAAAAAAAAAAGGATGCATGCAATGTTCATGCTTGCTCTAAAGAATAAACAAAATCAGTCCAGACCTCTAAATTCAAAAATATTTAACACTTTCACTGTGAAAGTGTTATCTGCATAATTTAAAATTTCAGAAGTCAGTATTTTAAAAGTGACTGCATATTTTTATTACAACACACTCTTTTTACATATCCACAAAACTATCCCTACTAAGGCAGCGGTACATTCTACAGGGACTGACCCAGTAAGCAAGCACCGGAGCTAAACTATCAAAGGGCGTAATATTGATAATCTACATTACTGGCTCTGCTCTTAGTAATAATGTATTTAGAATTTATGAATTATGTTCACTAAAACTATTTTCATAGAGAGACCTCTTTAAGCCTGTTTGTGATTGGCAGGGGTAAGCGTCTCTCTTATATGTTGCACCCCGTCACAGAGAGACTGTGTTAGTGACAAGTACAGAAGTGTATTTGGCTTCGCTAAAGTTGATGCTAACGCCGCTCAACACACAACACCCCAAGGGCAATCTGTTGACTGCCTAGGTTGTAGTTAATCTCTTATTCTCTCAAGGATGTCATACACGGTGCAGGCCTAAGTGGAGTTAAATATATGATTAATGACTGTGCAAAAGTTTTAGGCAAGTGTGAAAAAATGTTGTAAACAAAGAATGCTTTCAGAAATAGAAATGTTAATCATTTATTGTCATCAATCAACAAAATGCAGTGTATGAACGAAAGAGAAATCTAAATAAAATCAATATTTGCTGTGACCACCCTTTGCCTTCAAAACAGCATCAATCCTTCTAGGTACACTTGCACTTAGTTTTTGAAGGAACTTGGCTGGTAGGCTGTTCTGAACATAATGGAGAACTAACCACAGATCTTCTGTGGATGTCGGCTTCCTCACATACTTCTGTCTCTTCATGTAATCTCAGACAACCTCGATAATGTTGAGATCAGGGCTCTATTGGCCCATACCATCACTTCCAGTACTTCTTGTTCTTCTTTACACTGAAGATAACTCTTAATGACTTTGGCTGTGTGTTTGGGGTCGTTGTCCTGCTGCAGAATACATTTGGGGCCAATCATACGCCTACCTGATGGTATTGCATGATGGATAAGCATCTACCTGTATTTCTCAGCATTGAGAACACCATTAATCCTAACCAGATCTCCAACTCTGGTTAGGATTTGCAGAAATGCAGCCCCAAACATTCAAGGAACCTCCACCATTCTTCACTGTTGCCTGCAGATACTCGTTATTGTACCGCTCTCCAGCACTTCGATGAACAAACTGCCTTCTGTTACAGCCACATATTTCAAATTTTAACTCCTTAGTCCAGAGCACCTGCTGCCATTTTTCTGCATCGCAGTTCTATGTTTTCATGCATACTTGAGTTGCTTGGCCTTGTTTCCACGTCGGAGGTATGGCTTTTTGGCTGCAACTCTTCCAATGAAGACCACTTCTTGTCAGACTTCTCCAGACAGTAGTTGGGTGTACCTGGGTCCCACTGGTTTCTGCCAGTTCTGAGCTGATGGAGCTACTGGACATCTTCCGATTTCGAAGGGTAATAAGCTTGATGTGTCTTTCATCTGCTGCACTAAGTTTCCCTGGCCGACCACTGTGACTCAGATCCTCAGCATTGCCCATTTCTTTGTGCTTCTTCAAAAGACCTCGAACAGCACATCTTGAAACCCCAGTCTGTTTTGAAATCTTTGTCTGGGAGAGACCTTGCTGATGCTGTATAACTACCTTGTGTCTTGTTGCTGTGCTCAATCTTGCCATGACATAAAACTGTCTTTCACAACATCATCGGGAAAATGGTAGCAGAGTTTGGCTGTTCCTCACCCAGTTTTAAGCCTCCTACACAGATGTTTGTATTTCAGTTCATGATTGTGTTTCAACCTACGTGTGACATTGATGATCATTAGCACCTGTTTGTTATAAATGATTGATCATACACCTGACATCCTACAAAATCGCTAACTTTGTGCAAGTCTACCTATAAGAATTGATGCTGGTTTGAAGGCAAAACTTAGTAACACCAAATATTCATTTGATTTAGATTTGTAGATTTGTTCGCTCACTTTGCATTTTGTAAATTGATAAAAATAAACAATCATTATTTATATTTCTGAAAGCATTCTTTGTTTACAGTATTTTTTCACACCTGCCTAAAAGCTTTGCACGACCTTAGAAACATTTACAACATGGCTGTCAAAGCGGCTTGATTTTGTGGATCACACATCTCAGTTTAGGCACACAGGGACCAGACCAGTAAAATCACTGCACAATAACCTTTGGAGAGGAAATCCCCCCAGCAAATATAGATGTAAAGAAATACAAATAAATTATGATTTTGAATTCTTGAGAAAATCAATGCACCATCAACAGTACTTCTTGGTTTCTTTACCTTCATTCAGTCTGCTGACTCCACAAAAAATACTTTAGCATGGCTACATACCTTAACCGTCTCACTTCACTGTGTGTGAGTAAACACACACTCTGAAGTGAGTGATTCACTAGTCACACAAAAAATACATACATAAAGAAAGCAGAACTGCATGTATTAAACTGATGGACTGCAAGGCAGCTGCTCACTTGGAAATTAAGCACTAGCTGATGGCAGTACTTACTGCATTTTTACACCACGAGGAGGTTCTTTTTTTAACAGTCAAAAAAGTAAAGCAACAACTGTTTTAAGGTGTTCCAAGGTATCAGATGGCAAATCAGCCAATACTGACATTTCAGATCCAGATCCTGCTGGTTTGGGAAATGTAAACCTGACAGAAGAATTAATATATATAGGTTATTGTTTATTTATTTGTTATGTGCATTGAGCAGTATGATTGTGGCGGACAACTAAAGGTAAAATTAAAGATCCAGGGTATTTTATGTTCCAGCTTCACTATTACCTTCTCTTTTCCCTGACAATGCAACTTAACAATAGCTGTGCAGATGGCAGAAGGCCTGCACTGTCAAAGTGATGGGATCATGTCAGATAGATGCTGGAGATCAAAGGGTTGGTCATATGGGGCCATAATCAGTGGCACTGTGAGAAAATCTGCATAGGTAAAATCTGAAATATACCAAGATCACCTTATGAGTGCCTACAATTCTAATGAATAATTACAGCATCAGTGTGTTGACTGCATGTGGGGAACAGGGTAAAGGGTAATTTAGTCAAGCAGAGCTCCTCAGCAAGATACAAAGGACATTCACATAATGCAGATACAAATATGCTTAATGGTATAATGGCTTAAACACATTTATCCTTTAAAATTCTCTCAAGTAGTGTTTGTTTAGTTGATCTTTAGGATCCTGAGTAGATCTGTTAAATATTAATTAACATCTCAAACCCATACATATATGTGACATGTGGCATTCAGCCATCTGCTTCATGCCACAAATTGTTGCCAAAAGTAAATAAAGAAGTTGAGTTAAAAGACAGAGTTACAGATGACAAGAGGTTACCACACCAATAAAAGATGTTAAATGCGCTGCACCAGCACAAAAGCAGAAGAATGATGAAAAGGTAAGCATCCAGAAACCACTTTAGGAAGAGGAAGAGAGATTTTTCTTTAATCCCTGTGAGGCAAAGCAACTTAATAGAAACTTCCTCTTATCAGGCATGATGCAGAGAACTTACCATTGCCTCTGCTTCACTTTGATGTGTTTTGTGTAGAGAGCTCATACTGCTTCACCACTTCCATGCACATACACAGCATTGCAACCCTTTAGTAGGCTGCACCATGCAATAGATATTTGCTGTGAAGATATGGTACTCCAAAAGTGCTGTGTTTTTTCCTCTTCCTATATTTACACAAACACAGTGTTTTGGAGTTTCAGATCAGATTCACAGACGTAGAAAACAAATGATCATCCATTATAAACAATATTTTAATATAAGAAATGTTATATTATTATTATTATAATATTAGACCACCTGTCAAAAAACACATAATTTAGAAATTGTCAAAAACTTGTTTTAAACAAAAATTATATTGTTATTTATCAGGTAAAAAGTAAATTAAATTTACATGGTTTTACCCAGATTCTAGGTGGAACAATAGTTCTCAGAAGTCAGCAATAAATCAAGCATTACACTCAACCACTAAAACTAATTATTCTGTTCAGGAATGCAAGTAAATAATTGTAATGTGGCATCTTAATTAAAAAAAAAAAAAAAAAAACCCTAATAATGCACCTTAGTATTTATTTCTGCTCTTTTGTGAAACAGTAAATGTGAAAATTCGTGGCTACAACAATAATTATATTTTAGCATTTAAATATCTTTTTGAATAAAGAGCTTGTGCACACACTGGTGGATTTTATTTTTACAGAAACATCAAAAACAATTTTGATCATTAATAATACCGTTAATTGAAGACATCTGTGGCATAAACCTTACTTCTTAAATTGAGAGTTTTAAGTCCTGTATATAATCTACATATGTATACTATAATAGCTCATCCACAGACCCTGATCACATTTTTAAAGATGACTATAGCTGGGGTTCCATATTATTTTTTTGCTGTTGGGTCTGGTCATGAGCGATGAATGAATTTACTTCCATTATTATTTTACGTAGAGCTGCAGCTAAAAGAAAAACCAAAAAACTACCTACCTTCTCCATCTGACTTTTGTTTTTGTTGCTGTGATTCCCAAAAGATTGGTTAGCAGTTGTGAAGGAGACAGTTCACTTGTTTGGCAGTTCTAAAGAACAAGCCAGAGTGGTTAATTTTCTGTGTTATGATTTGTTCTTTTTAGCTCAAAAGGAACCTTGAAAAAAGGCTGTTTGTTTGTTTTTATTTCTGTAAAGAAAACTAACCCGATTACTCCAAGTTGGTCACCTCCTACAAAGAAATAATACCGTCCCTCACCTGAAAGTCCTGCCCTTTGCCACTGTGCTTGTCTGAAATGTTGCCTTTATTTCTTATCAGTCTACAATCACTGCCATGCTGAAAACTGAAACTGTTCCTAATCCAGTCCAGGGCCCTATTTCAGGAAGCCGGTTTAGAAAACTCAGAGTGAAAAACGATACGCAGGGTTGAGTAACCCCGAACTGTCCAACTCGGAATATTCGGTTTCAGAAAGGCTGATAACAATTAGTTCAGTCAACGCGGAGTTGCTTTAACCCCAAGTTAAGCGCGCGCACGAGGATACATAAAGCCCTGATTAGTGGAGCACAGATTAAGCGAGTCACCATGGAGACGGAGGGAAAGAAGGCGCGGTCAATGTATTTTACAGCGCTTGAGGCCGAAATTCTGATGGCAGCATATGCCGATAACATGCAAATTCCGCGGAAAAAAAGTAACGCAGCCTCAGCTGCAAAAGAAAGAGAGCATGCATGGCAAAACATAGAGTCAATGCGTGAGTGTTAATTTAAACATTGATCTAGGGATTTCCACCCATTTAACACGTTATTTTATCATATGTTATTTTATTTTGTATTTCATACATTTTATTTTGTGATGTGATGTGAGCGCAGGTGCAACCCAACAGGCCCCAAACGTTCCTGGCAGCAAGTAAAAATGAAATATAAAAATATAGTCCAAACAGGTGAGGTGTAATTGTATTATGAGCCATAGTGCTTGGTCTGTTTGTCCGATGTAAATCAATTGCAGTTAGAGGCTACATTAACTTCCCCTCTGTAAGCACTTATTGAAATTATCTGAGCACATTACAAGTACATAGTTGCTTACTCTGTATGCTCAAATGTGACCCGTTATAGCCAACAGAAAAAAAGCGGAGGCCCGAAAAACAGGTGGAGGTCCTCCACCACCACCACTCACAGAGCCTGGCCACTTGGCTTCCACATTTGTGATAATGTTGGCAGCATCACATATGATCTTCACAGTGCAGAGAACACAAATTAGCATCCATTACTATAATGAAATAATTTGTTAGTTTGAAATGCTACAGGGAACCATGTACCTGTACATTAATGCTGTGGAAAGACTTCCTGTTCACATAGTCTCCTTCATTTACTGAAGGAGCAATGATTGGAATGTGAGTGCCATCTATACAGCCAATCACGCCTGGGAACCGTGAGAATAAATGTAAAATTTAAGTAGTAGTTCAAGTATCACCACATCATGAATTAAGTTTTGTTCATCCTGATACCTGCAATTTTGTGGCATCCCTCTTTGATAAATCTTGTGGGTCTATGACCGGGGAACACAAACGAGTACAGGAGACGTTTCAGTGCAACTGTAACATTCCTGACTGCCCGACAGACGGTAGCCTTGGAAACGTGCTCAGCATCACCAATATTATACAGAAAGCTCCCGTTTGCAAAAAACCGAAGTGCAATACAAATAATATGTACAGAACTGAGAGGATGTCCGCGATGTGTCACATGAGCAATATTAGGCCTGAGGATGTTCTTCAAATAAATTATAGATTGTGCTGAAAAACGGTAACGTTCACACAGGAAATCATCAGGAAATGATAAAATGTCCAAACGCGCTCTAATCACTCTCTCCCGGCGGAGAGCTCTGCGGAGAATTTGGGCTTCAACATCTACTGGCTCTTCAAGGAAGGGGCACGCCATGTCTGACACTTCCTACAGTCAGGTTTCCGACAAAGGGGCGGAGACAGTCAGGGTTAGTTGAAGTAAACCTGCTAGGGGGCAGGTTAGCTTCACGGAGTGTGTCGTCATAGTGACTCACTCAGGATTAATCTAAACCCGCTTTGTGAAACTGAAAACCCAGAGTTTTCGTTAACTCAGGGTATACTTACTCAGAGTTTGCACTAAACCGGCTTCCTGAAATAGGGCCCAGGTGATGAAGCTTCAGTGATCAGTAGAAGGCTCAACTAAAGAGCCAAATACCAAATCTCAGGTCCTGTATTAGGTCTTTATTAATGTTATTTATTTTATTTTTTTTCTTAGGGACATGCCTTTTAGATGCCATTTACCTACTGTCCATATTTATTAGGCCATTTCCCCTTTTTTTCTCCATTTATTGAGTTTCCACAGTTTTCTTTAAGGACACACTGCACACCATATGTTGAGATATGCTAGGCTTTTATCTAGTAACGCTTTGGGAAGCACATTGTTTGTGCAAAAATAGTATTTTGTGTCTCTCTACTTTGTTATATTTAGCATTTTTCATAGATTGAGCAAAAAAAAAAAAGAATAAATGATGTGTTTTTTGGGACAGGTTTGTATTAACACAGTGCCAATAGCACCAATGAGGACCAATGAGCACAACTCACCTTTGATTGTCTGTCTAACAGAGAACTATACTTAGCTGAGTTCCACTGCTTTTATTCTGGATATATACTAGAATAAAGTCATTATTAATGTGAATTTCTGTGTTGGTAGAATATACAATAGATATTACAAAAGATTTAGGCTTTTTGACAATTTATGATAGTTTCTGACTTTAGTTTCACAAACAAATTGCCTTTAATTCCCAACTTGAGTTACACCGTGAGTTGTTGCAGATCTGGTCAAGCAACCATTTCTAAGGCAATGGCTGTGCCATGGTTTCAAAACAGCAAATGCACTTTAGGTGAATTCAGGTGAAGGCAGTTATAATAAAACTATAATAAAACTTGTGTGCATTACATTTGTATAAGTGGTTCAGACAGAGCCCATAGTTTCTCTGTAACAGTAAAAATAACATCTTATTTCGTATGTTTTCTTCACGATTTTCCGACAAAAGACTTTTCAGGAAGCAAGGTGAAATGAAGCTAGTCAGAAGTAATTGGAGTTTGGGGACTTAAAGAGACAAGGATATAACACTTTTTTTCAGAATACTGAAGAACTGAGGTCCAGCATAAGATGTAAACGTTTTCAAGAAAAAAACAACAACAACAGAGTTGGAAATGAACAGAATAGATCCCCTTTGAATTTTACTTAATAGTGCATTAAATCCCTTCCTGGTTTTTGTGTATTGAGCATCTTTTCCTACAGAGGTGGCTGTATACCATGAGGATTTCACCTTGTCATAATTTAACTGAGAAAGAAATATGATACAAATCAATAAAACTAAGACGCCATTCCTCATACAGTGATTAAAATACTTGCTGGTAAGCCTGACACATGATTGCAGTGCTTATAACAGATTGTGTGAAGCGCTTTGATGAAATATTAATACAATCATAACACAATGCCTTTGTTCTCTGTGCCAACACAGAGGTGGTAAATCCTCTGCAATGATAAGAGCAATATTCTGCCATCACCATAGTGACACTAGTTTGGGTTTTAATCAAAACGTTGTGATGATCATGTAACATTAGCTGGTCCCATTAAAACAAGTAAACAAAGGCAGGAACGTTGTCTTTGTCAAAAGCACTTGTTGCTTCTGCACAGTTACACTGGGCACCTTAATTGGGTTCTACTTATGTGTCATTGTAATTTACATTACTTTATACAATCTTGTTATCATAAATGGCAGTACTGTGCAAAGATAATTATGTAATTATGTTAGCTATACAATAGTTGGCCTAGCTGACTTCAAATCATTTGAGATGTCTTTTGAAACTCATATGTTCTTTTCTTAAATAATACATTTTTAAAATAATATAAACAGAAGTAACAAAAATTATCACACTTATACAATCAGGTCAATTCATCGGGAAAAAAAATAGACATTATTTTGCAGAGGTGTGGACTCGAGTCACATGACTTGGACTCGAGTCAGACTCGAGTCATTAATTTTATGACTTTAGACTTGACTTGAAAAAATGTTCTAAGACTTGTGACTTGACTTGGACTTTTACACCAATGACTTGGGACTTGAATTGGACTTGAACCGGTTTACTTGAAAAGACTTGATATTTTACCCCAAATATAAAATTTAACATGCATATTATATAGAGATTGAAAATGTGACGTCATTCACGGGTAGAACCGCAAAGGATTCTGGGAACTCGTGGCAAGCGGTACTAGCGCACGCAGGCTTTCAATTGAAATCAGTCACACAGCGATAAAAAGAAACACAAAAATGTCAAGAAGCTGTTGTATTATTAACTGCAATAGCCGGTCGCATGACAGCCACGGGAAGCCGACGGGTAAAGAGATCGGTTGTTATCGGATTACGTCGTTGAAGAGAAATTGTTCGAGCCATGTTTCCAAAGTAACAAAGACGCGACGGATGGTCTGGATTGCAGCCATTCAAAGATCAAATATAACGTCCCAGAACACTCCAGCTCACAGGTTAGTCTGCTCCAAGCATTTACACGAAGGTCAGTGTCTTTTAGTACTTAATACGTCATTTTCATAACATAATTGGTGATATAGGTTACAAGCAAGTCTGGCGCTGAACAGAAATTGTCGCGCTATGCTCCTTTGTTTATTGTGCATAAATAGTGAATTGTCCTGACACAATATTGCGTTTCGCTTCTGTTATTATGGTACATTGACAAAAACATATACTTTTATTCACAGGATAAAACAGGTTTTTTGTATCACTAATTGCCCAGTACGATTACAGCATACAGTATTATTGTCACTGCTACATTTCTGTGATGCTACCAGAAATTATTTCCACTACTAATTAATTACCGTTGAGCTCAAAGGTCCTATTAATAAACGGTTAACGAATGTGTATTTATGACGACGATTTGTGAGACTGGTAAACTTATGATACGTACGATGGTCTTTCGTTCTACACGGTGCATTTCAAGGTCCTGCACCCATCCGTCGGTAAACTGTACCTGGGCTTGTTGCAGTGACCGGAAGTTACTAAACTTCATGAGTGTGTGCACTCACTCCAAGAACCGTATGATTATAAATATGCATATAAATATGCTAAGATGAGATAGCTGACTTCATCTAACTAGCAAATGTTTTCCAGGCTACGTTGGTGATTCAGTTTTTTTTAATATGTATGATATTTTTGTCATGCGATTTTAAAGCCGGTCCTACAACCGCATCCAAGAATAACATGCAGCTTATCTCAGAACTGTCGGTGAAAATTATTCTTGGAGCTAGGTTTAATTGAGCTGCATTTTAAAGAGGTGCAATTTCACAATTTGTGTATATTTTCTAAGTTCACTATTTTGTCATGTGTTGAGAAAAACACAGATTAAAAAATTACATGGTCTAATATTTACATTTAGCATATAACTGCAACATTATTTTTTCGTTTTTTTTTTTAAAGACTCGAAAGGACTTGAAATTCAAAGTTTCAGACTTGTGACTTGACTCGGACTTTTACACCAGTGACTTGAGACTCGACTCTGACTTGCCTGACATTACTTGAGACTTGACTTGAGACTTGAGGATAAAGACTTGAGACTTACTTGAGACTTGCAAAACAATGACTTGGTCCCACCTCTGTTATTTTGTAGTTTTAGCTCTGCACTGTGGATATGATGTGATTGAAGAGCAGACTACCAGCTTTTAATTCAAAGGGTTTAACAAGTATTGCATGAACATTTTAGGAATTACAGCCCTTTTTACTCACAGTTCCCCATTTTCAGAGGATCGATTTAATTGGACAGTTGACTGACAAGCAGTTTGGCTAGTTAAGGTCTGTTCCCTTGTGATTTCATCAAAAATGAAGCAGATATAATATCTGAAGTTGATTCAAAGCATTGAATTTATATTTTATAGCTTTGCAATGTGATTTTAAATATGAGGACCAAAGAGACATCAGTGCAAAGGAGAAAAGCCATCATTAGACTGAAAAATCAAACCAATGAGAGAGCGAAAAATTGAGGTGTGGCCAAATCAGTAGTTTGGTATATTCTTAAAAAGAATGAATGCACTGGTCAGCAACACCAAAAGTTAGAACACTCTCAAGAAGGTAGACATATAATTATCAAGCCCTATAATCAAGAGATGTCTTCACGAATGGAAATAAAGTGAGTTTACAACAAGGTGTAAAACACGGGTTACACGTATGAACAAGAGGGGCAGATTAAACTTGGCCGGTAACAACTATCGCATTTTCTTGTGGTTGAGGTCAATGAGATTCAGATTTTTTCCGAGACTTTTAGTAGATGCACCTGTGACATCATTTTGAAAATCCTACATCATCTAGTTCTCGAGTTATCGCATTAACAATCTGAGGTATATGTGACCTGTTATTGCTGAGGGGTTAAAAAAAACAACAACAACAGATAAACCCAAGACTTGTAGCAGAAAGACGGGAAGACAAAAAATATGGTGAAAGAGAGAAACAGCTCATGATCCAGAGCATACCACATTATCTGTCAAAAATGATGGAATCAATGTTATGGATGGGCATGTTTGGCTGCCAGTGGAACCGAGTTACTAATGTTCATTGATGATGTGACTGCTGATAGAAGCACAGGATGAATTCAGGGCTATACTCTCTGCTCAGATACAGCCAAATAGTGCAACATGGATTGGACTCTGCTTCCCAGTGCAAATGGATAATGACCAAAAGCATAGCGCAAAAGCAACTCAAGAGTTTCTTAAGGCAAAGAAATGGGATGTTCTTCAATGGCCGAGCCAGTCACCAGACTGAATGCAGAATGACCCACAAACATGCAGCTGCAGTAATGGCTTAGCAAAGCCTTGAAAGAGAGGAAACACAGTATTTGGTGATGCCCATGTGTTTGGGACTTCAAAGGGTTTTCATCAAAATATTAAAAAACAATCTCATGCCTAAATTTAAAAATGTGTTAATCTGTCCACTTAATTTGTAGCTCTAAAAATGAGGGACCGTGTATAAAAATGGCTGCAACTCCTAAAGTGCTAATGCAAAATTTTAAAAGTTTAATTATTCATTGATTTAATAAAGTTCCAACATAGTGGTGTATCAAGGTAGAGCTACAAACCACAATTTGTGTTTCTCTGTCCAAAAAGTTATGGACTTATTTGTAGATATAAAAATTATACATATTTTTTCTTTACAAAGTAAAAACAATAGAAACAGTAAAAAGAAATAATTCTAGGAAAGTGATGTATACAGTAAAGTTATACTGGACACAACACAACCATTATAACCCTGACAAAATCTTAGAACAAAGTTTGAGAAGGTGTGTTGCATTACATGTAAGTCTCAGAATGCCCTCTGTTTACAAAGACCAAGTTGATTGCATGTATGGTTTTAACTGCCCGTCAAAGTACAACTCCTTTATTCAGCTCAATGTTATGCACCTCCACAATTACCTCAATCAGCCAAACTGGTATTTTGATCAAAGTAGTACTTGTGGTTCACACAAACCTTGCTCTGATTATTTGAATTCAACAATATACACAATAATAAAAAAACTGGCATCCCGTACTAAGATGAATGTGATAGATTATCTACTGATGAATTACAAATTTCACTCACACTGCAAGATTAGAAAACAACAGTACATCACAGACTCCAGGATATTACTGAGATTATCTGTCTAGTGGAGGTACACATCACCTTGTTTTCAGACTCACATAAGCTCATCTCAGACAAATTCATATTTCAGTGAAATCTGATTTATCCCAGATGCTGCAGAACACCTAAGCCCTAGCTGGTTATTAAATACATCCTCTGTAACTGCTGCCATGTCAGCCCTTCACACTGTGAGAGTAATGGGGCAACAGAAGTGAAAAAAACAAAACAAAACCCTGAAACATTTGTTGCTTGCACAGTCTCGGTGTCTGCAAGAGGTCAAAGATTATAACACCCAAAACCTGAAAGCAAAGAGTCAAATTATCATCTTATCCTGATGTGTCACTGTCAAAAGCTGGAATCATTCATATTGAATATTCAACAAATGGGTTTATTCAGTCGAATCTTGATTTTACTGATGCTCTAGGAGAAAGTAATATATAAGAATGAAAATAAGGACAAATTACACATAAATTTAAGAGATTCAGAAGACATAAATACTTGTCAACTATGACCTGTCTCACTTAGGTTACTGAACAGCTTATTCAATACACTAAATAGTGTAGCTTGAAACAGCAAAACAACAGTTTTGAGATATTTCACAAAATAATTTTCATAGGAAAAGATATTTGAAAAATATATAAAGTAGATATGACAGCTAGAAGATATATTTAACATATTCACTGATTCTTTTTTTTTTACCTGGTACCTCTAGAACTACTGAGCACATTTCAATTTCCTATATCGTAAAATGAAAAGAAAAATTGAGCTGTTCAAAGCAGCATGACACACTATGTTGGACATTTATTTGGCTTATTACAGCCTCACCACGGCATGATGTATTGCAGCAGAGCTGTTTTGTGTCATCATTTAACCTGATCTACCAGATCAGGAAAAAGGACTACACTCTGTTAAGCCTTGTTAAGATGCCAAAAAGCAGGTCCATGTTGCATCATTCTCTTTCTCACACTACACTGCATTACAGATAAGAGTCTGTTACTGGTGCTAAGAGAGGCTAGTCAAGTGTGCTGAAATGGCAAAATCAATATTATCTTTAAATAATTGTCTGGGAACAGTAAACAGCCCTGAATATTTAGTTTCTGTCATTCTTGTATTAGGGCAAGTGAGGGTGGGAATTCATTATTACACACAGATAGCATGACACTTTCTAGAGGTTCCAAGGTTTTATAGGGTGAGTTAGTCTCCCCCACCAACCTGACATGCTGAATAAACAGTGATTTAGTCATGCTATGCACAGGGGAGGATGCACATACATGGTGCATGATTAAAGTGATGGGATCCATTTACAGTTTCAGCTTCAAGTAAAAAATTAAAAAGGTTGCATGCGAGAATATGTAAGAAAATGTTAGAATGGTGTTGGGGAAGCACAACTACAAACTTTTCTCTAAAATTATATGTAAATTTTTGGGTTTGTGCACAGTTCTTGATAGACTTATTTGGTATGATTTTGCTCTGAAGGTGTTTTTGATTGATTTGTGCAATTTTTAGAGTAAATGTGTTAAAGCTGTTGAATGAGACCACTTTAAGGTCACTGCAATTTATTGAATTAAACTCACTTATGTAGAAAGGTGTGGCCCAAAAGCAAAAATCAAAATCATTATAATTTTTGGTGCTTTTTTGGTATAGATTTCATGAAGAATGCATAACAATAAAAGTATTGTTTATTTTTTGTAGTGATGTAGATATCATTGGCAGTGCTCAGATATGGGTACAGAATGCCACTAGATTGTGCCACAAGACCAGGTAATATTGAAGCAAGTAATTTTCTTTCATAAACTCTGCATTTATTGTACATTTTAACAGCACAGGACACATGTCTACAAAGATTACTTCCTGGTACAAATGTGGATAAGAAGCGAATGGGATATGCCCTTGAATCTGATAAACCCCTTGAAATAAGTGGAACAGATTCTGTGAAGGTTTAACTGGGATGTACACCTATCGACATATTGTATTTTTCAACTGGGTGCAGCACACACTGATTATTTCACAACTCAGTGGTTATGCCGAAGCAATGTCTAATTGGCCATCTGTATTTTATATATTAGGAATTTTTTGTTATTGCTCCGTTTGTTCTATACTTTTGTTAAGAGTTCATAAGTGAATCCTCACTGAGTTTCAGACAAAAAAGATGAACTGTCAGAAAAGGGTTACCGTAATTGTCGGGCTATAAGCCGCTACTTTTTGCACAAGCTTTGAACCCTGCGGCTTTTAGTCAGGTGCGGCTTTTCTATGGATTGTCCATGATTTTTGTCATATCGTAAGACGATTTGTTTTGTTTGTTCCGCTGTTGTACGGCACTACGTTGCCTGGCAGAAGGGCATGTGATCAGACACACAGTATCGGGGTTCAAGAGTGGTATGTTGGTCACATGTCCATCCGCCAGGCAACATAGTGCTGTACAAGTAGCGCGAAAAACAAACTTCAAAGTAGCACTACGCGTTCAGTTGGAGGCGTGGATGATGAGCGGCGATAAACTTGCGAAAAGCAAGTTATGCTCAATTCCACCGGTGGATTCTGACAGCGTGGAAAAGTGTGAAAACATCCACGATCACCAACGGATTTCAAAGGGCTGGATTGTGTCATGATGGAGAGGAGGACACCGCCACGGCCCTTCAGAGGGTGTTCGACTCTGACACTGACAACGAGGATTTCTTTGGTTGGTTTTGTAAGTGACAACGAAGGAAAGAAGCGGAGAGTGGATGACGAAGCCATCCTGAACCTGTTCATATCCGACACTGGAGGAGAGGACTTTGGTGGTTTCAGTGCGCAGGAAGAAGAGAAAGATGGTGGTGAATGACTGACTTTTCTTCTTGTTAAAGCTGTGTCACTGCACCTGAGCCTAAAAGGTAGTCTGAATCTATTTTTCTGGTGTGCTGTAGGTTATTGTTATGTACTACATTTGTTACTCATTTATGAAGCACAGTACATGTTTCCTACTTGTAATTACCGCTACTTGTACATATACCTAAAAAGTTATGCAAATATGTATCCATAACTTGTTTTTCAAAATATTAATAAAAGTGATGCGTCTCCAAACAGCCATCTCTTTCCTGACAATTCCCTTTGTGCATATTCTCTTACATATGATAAGTCAACATTGAAACACCTGCGGCTTTTAGTCAGGTGTGGCTAATGTATGTACAAAACAGGATTTTTCCCTGATTTTAGCTTGTGCGGCTAATATACAGGTGCGCTTTGTAGTCCGGGAAATACGGTACTTGAGACTGTGCATGAGCTCCCGATCTCTGGATGACTACCTTTGATTACAAGACAATTGCACAGGTCACCTTCCAAACAGTTGTGGTCTAACCTGACCTGACTGCATGTACTCTCAGACATATTGGCAAAGGTTTGCAAATAACTGCTGTGTAATTTATAACTTCTCTGTAATGGGAACGTTACATTATTATAATCTAAGTACAAAGAAGGTGTTTACTCTCACTTTACTGCAATCTTTACCCTCTATCATGTGCCCACCTGCAAACCACTTGTTTATTTTCCCATATTTTCTTGCCCTATATGCCTCACACCTGAACATCAAAGGGGCAGGACACAAGAATTAATACTTCTACATCACATTACAGTCTTCCTCTCTGAATATGATGAAACAATTTGGCTGTCAGAGGGCTTTAGAGCTCATATTTGAAAGAGGAAAATGTCTCAGAATTAGACATTTAGACAATTAGATCATTTAGAAATCAATCAGTTATGCAATCAGTTAGTGTCTATATGCAATTTTAAATGCATATAGACACTAAGGGTTTTCGGGAAGAGCCATGCTGCTCTCTGAGAGGAAGCAGGAACCATGCTCTCCTGTGTTTTAAATGCACTTTAGAACAGCACACAGCAACACTACATATGAGCGGGCGTAGGGAGGTTTGGGGTCTTCACTCACCCCGGTTCTGTTAGCCGTCAGGGCTGGGGGGCTGGGAGGAGGTGCTGGCCGTTCTGATGGCTAAAGATCCAAACGGGATCAAACCAAAAAAAAAAAAAAAAAGAAAGAAAAAGAAATCAATCAGTTAGAAAGCCAATGCCCAGAATTACTCTGATTCTGGAAATGCATCTCAAGATGGCCCCTTAAATTGGAATACCCAAGTAAGAGAGGGTTAACTGTTTACATAATTTGAATGGCACCAACATCCACACAAATTGCAGTGAGTCGTGTTAAAGATATCAAGACATCATTTTTCCTGCTGATTCCTGACTCAAATCAGAAAATTATTCTGGATATGACCAATCTTAAGGGTAGAAGTATTTTCAGTGACGAGTAGAATGATGTGGACATCATGTGTCTGCACACCTACTTTGCCATCCTCATCCTTATTGGTGTCTACAGGTCAAGAGGGGTGTTGGCAGAAAGTCTGTGGCATCTATGAGAGAAAGTCTCTGAAAAGCTTTCATGTAGTCTCCAGGGTCAGATTTGATGATCGGGAATCAAGACCTGTTAGAAGGCAGGGGCAGTCTGCACTGTTTGACACAAGTTGGTGGAACAGCTTCCCTGTCTTTGTGACACTGGGCCCAGTGTAACTGTGGACGAATGGCTTGTGGGGTTTAGAGCCCGCTGCCCCCTCAGAGGCAATTCCTTCAGTTTTTTTCACGTCATACACTTTGGGGCAGTAGCTTCTGAAAACAAGGATGACGATGGTTGGAACACGTATTAATGTTAATAAAGACATTGCCTCAATTCATTTTTGTGGATTTTCAGCATCAGTCATAACCAAATGACAAAAAATGAATCACACTTCTATTGTTAATTGTGTTCTGGTATAGATCAGTTTCAGTCATTAAACATATGTTTTCCCCACTGTTTGAAGCTAAAGCTAAAGACAATATATTTTAATGGTTTATGAAGTAATTTCAGACTTATTATTTAAACCCCAAATATGTCCTAGATCAATTTGAAGCAGAACATTGTTGTATAAGTTGTGAAGGCCATACAAGGGTTAATGTGAATTTTTGTGTATATAGACAGCAGCATCAGATTTGCAAGTTAGTTTTACAAATCCATACTTTATGGAGTTATTTGCCATATTATCACAAACTGATTGCACATAATTGCCAACTTGAAAGATTTAACTGCAAACTGATAACAGACTGAATTCATCTCCAACGCACCAAAGTCAGTTTAAAGACAGCGCCTGAATATGGTCCCACACCAGATCCCCCCCTCTTCAAGACAATCATTTGAAATTCAGCAAGCTGCAAAATAATTTGCTTCCTGCAGTTTCCTTGTGCCAGAGCCCTCAACTGCGGTGTTCCTAGTGTGACTGTAGCACTGTTTGACAAAACAGTAGCAACAGGCTGTAAATGTTCAAACTAAATGCGTCAGTTTAATAGCTGTTAAAGCTTATATCAAACAATCTTAACACAATGTTTGCATAAAATGAATTCAGTGGCTCAATCTTTCGTAGTAACTTAAACAATATTTAAGAAAGCACTTATTTTTAAAGGCTTAAAAATTTTCACTCACACACAATAGATTTTGTTACATGGCAATGCTATTTGAAAGTTTCCACACTAGTGCGTTTATGGAGCACACAGACGCTACAAAGTGAATTAAATAACAGAATGACTACTGTTACTGTTAGCTGTTACTATCATATTACAAATCTCAGAATGAAACAGCCAAGCCAAAACTAAGGTTGACCTTTTTGAATCAGTATGACCTCTTCCTCAGAAGTATCAATCTCATCTCATACCACTTGCCATATGCCATTAACCCAGAATGATATGATGAAACCCTGCACAAAACAAATTACAACTGGTCATTTTCTCTGAAATGAAGCAAATGACACTACACAATAGCCACAGAGACAGACACTCAGAATGATTGCTGTTGTGTGCAATATGTATGCCAGTGACAGTTAAGCTTCTGACACTGGCTCACTTAGAATTTTTGTGATGCACAGTATGGTAGAGGTTATTCACAGCGGCGTCATCAACAAGGCAGTGGAAATGCCAGCTATAACCTTTGCACAGACCTATGCCAGAGTAGAGGTCATGCTAACATAATAGGATCTTAACATGCTTTTTGCATAATCACTAGTACAATATCCCAGGATCAAATTTATGCTGAGAGTCTACTGAGTCTGGACATGGTAACGTACAGTATCAGTGCACATATTTCAAAATGTGTCACATAGCAAATAGAATATGAGCTAATGCTAAATGATTTACTGATGTTTTTCAGTTTGATGCTGGTGAATCTGGACACACAAAACACTGCTGTCAGATACTAAAAACATTTAAGCAGAGGCTTTAGATCTTTATGAAAGAGCACACAGTCAGTACTTAAACAATATTTCGCTATTCTGGCTTGTGGTCTGTCTCTTTGAGGAGCTGACTATTTAGATTATTTATGTTTTCTTTTTTCTGGGAACAAGCCACGGCATGAAACAACAGGAGATTATTTCAAGGATTTTCATGACTTGAGAATATATTGTTAATAACAGGATGATAGTTACACTTCAATATTTGCTGAATGCAAGGACAAAGGTAATAAAGAAAGTATCTAAAATTGATTTAAAACTGTAAAAATACATCTAAGTGACAGAGTAAAAGCAGTGTGATAATGCAACTCGCATAGCTCATTCTCTGGCTGTCTTTATCAGTTCACTCTTAACACTTTTATAGTGTTTTTGGATGTAAAACAAGCAGCAGCAGACAGAAAGATACCAGCTGGTGAAAATTAAAAACACCTTAAGAGCTGTAAATTTTTGTCAGGAGACAGTGGAGATGAGACTTAGTGATAATGCTGTTGCATATCATATAGACTGCCTACTTACATATTCACCTGTTGCCTACTGCTGGTGGTCAGAGGGCCCAGTGTCCGGCAGCCTCGCCTCTGTCAATGAGCCCCAGGGCAGCTGTGGCTACAATGTAGCTTGCCATCACCAGTGTGTGAATGACTGAATGTAGTGTAAAGAACTTTGAGGTCCATAGGGACCAAGTAAAGCGCTATACAAATACAGGCCATTTACATATTAACTCATATCAGTCAACAATTTATCATACATAACTTATTCTAAAAACTAGTTCTCCACTGGATATATGTCACAACAAAGCAAATGACAAATAAAAAGTAAATTGCATACTTCAGTCAAACATTCAGTCCTAGGATCAGTAGACCCCCACATGTCAAGATAAGATACTGAAGTAAATGGGAGACAAATCTGGTGGCCATGGATACATATGCTTACTCAGACACTAAGAAACAATCAAGGATTAGAAGCAGATAAATGGAGAATGAAGATACAGGCTTTTGGCTTACCGTGCAGTTAATTTATTAGGATTGGCAGATGGAAAAGATGGCATTAATGGGTTGCTATAAATTAGGTTGCAGAGTCCTTTTTTTTGATCAATAGTGGCTTAAAAAAACTATATCAGCTGTAGAAAGCCCATTTTATCTTAATAAACAGTACAGTCCTGTAGATACTGTATAAAGATATGTAACCTTTTTAGACAGCTTGCAGTCTGAATGTTCAGTAGCAGTCTGAATATAAATGTAGGTTAAGCCGGTTATCTCATGAAAGTAGGATGAATTTGACAGGCTTTTGTCTGACTGGAAACCTTTCAATGTTTTCAGACACCAATTTTCAATTCCCTAAATATTTCTCCAACATCACAATCAGCCATCTGTGAACATGGACTATTTCCAACATTAGACGTGTCTTCTTATTCCAAGATAAACAATCCTTTATCTTTATTTCTTTGTCACAGTCAAGAAATTCTGACCAATCATTCTCTTGAACCTGAATCATAGTGCTTCTAAGTTGATAGAGCACCAAATACCAAATTAAGAGGCAGTAACAACACATCTAATTTGTCTTTCACTACTACTACTACTTTCACGACTACTTTCAGTGTCATGTCCTAATTTTTTAAACACACTTCCTTAGCCATTAGCTTCTGTTTTCACTTACTATTTAGCTAGGTGTGTACACTAAAAAGAAAGAAAGACAAGACTTTGTTAGAGTAAAAACAAATAATAATAACAACAAAAATATTATAGTTACGTCTGTTCATCAGTTTTCTTAAATGCTTATCCAGTGAAGAGTGAGGCGTCAGGTAATGGTGAATTTCATTCATCATAGGGGGTCAGGGTACATCCTGGACAAGTTGCCTGCCTATCACCCTCTGCTTAACACAGAGGGACAGACAATCATATACTTTCAAATCCACATCTAAAGAAAATTTAAATGAACAAGTTAAACTAAAATTCAAGTTGTCTTTGGACTGTAAAAGGAAACCAAAATATGTGGAGACATAACAAGAATATATATATATGAAGTCCTTATCCAGCCAGCAAGTTTGAACCCAGAACTTTATTGCTGTCAGTCGAGAATTTACACCACTTCACCACTCTGCCGCCCTGGCTGAAATAGATTTGTTTCCAATTTATTACACCCCCCCCAAAAAAAAAAAATAAAAATAAAAAATAAGAAAAGTACACCAATGGATTTAGGCAAAGCATAGAAATTCCCTGCAGTTTTTTTCATTTAGTCATTTGAGGTTCATGTTTTTCTTTGCAGCATTATATAAAGTGCATACACACTGAGTTTTTTATTGTTTTAAATAAAATTGGCTTTATTATATGGAATATATTACAAAGTAGCTTTAATGACTAAACTGCCTAAACAAACCTACAGTCTGTAAGTGGTAATTAAATAGGAGGTACCTCAGGTCTCTGCCAAAAAAAGTAATGTGTCAATTTTGGGTAAGCAGAAGTCACAGTGAAAATATTCTGGTTGTGGCTTTGGTGGCATGGGGAGTTAATAGAGCTTGGCTAATAGTTAAAGTGGAAGCATTTGCCAACCTTTTTATGACAGAAAAGTGTTTAAAAAAAGAAACTAAATAAAAAGGAATCTAAGTCAGCACTTTCTGCTTATATAGATCATTTGGACTCAAGTCTCAGTCAGGTCCAGGATCTCATTATATTTATAGTCATATTCAAGTATCAAATGAGCAATTACACCCTGAACGCAAACACATAAAAAGGACTACTACGGAATACCTTCCAGGTTATGCATTTTCCAGTAGAATTATGTCTTCATAACAGTTAAGTGAGATAAAGAAGAGTGTGATGGAGCAGAGTACATGATAAATTAAGGTCCTGCCTCTGGTTATATAGGATAACAAGATAACAATTCACTATCATTTCACTGCATCAAAGAACTACACAGCTCTGAATAAAGCTGTGAAGAGCATCAGTTAATCGACAGCAGCAGGGCCGAGTATTTAAAGTGACAATCCCATAATGGACAGGGAAAAGGTCAAAACTGCAGTCGCTTGTGCTGTCAAATTGTCCTTGAGCAAGACACTGAACCCCCTGACTGAACAATAATTGAATTCATCATAAAGAAGCACCAGTTACACTTGCTGTGCTGTAAATTTCTACATTTGGGTGAGTTATTTTGTTAGGAATGAAAAGCACAACAGCTGTCTAGAATAACAGTTTCAATGAAATGTTGGTGAAATTTTGTTTTACAAATCAATAACAGCCAATTTCACATTTCAAATGCAGTATCTAAAGGGCGACCGTGGCTCAGGGGGTTGGGAATTGCATCTGTAACCGGAAGGTCGCCTGTTCGATCCCTGGGCTCTCTGTCCTGGTCGTTGTGTCCTTGGGCAAGACACTTTACCCTACTGGTGTTGGCCAGAGGGACCGATGGCGCGATATGGCAGCCTCACTTCTGTCAGTCTGCCCCAGGGCAGCTGTGGCTACAACTGTAGCTGCCTCCACCAGTGTATGAATGTGAGAGTGAATGAATAGTGGTATTGTAAAGCGCTTTGGGTGCTACATAAATCCAATCCATTATTTTTTCCCATCTTTCTGCACCTAACTGTTCTAGTTATCAGTTTTGTGTAAAACACAAAGTGTGTCTACCCTGATTCAATGCAGTAGCCGCATGAATTTCCAGGGAATATGAAAAAAACCTCACAATAACACTGACATACAGGACTTTTTTATAGCACAAAATAAAACAAAGGCATTTGCGCAAAATCTGAGTGCTCTGGAGTCCAAGGACTTCATGTCTAGAGCA
This sequence comes from Maylandia zebra, assembly GCF_041146795.1. Taxonomy (NCBI): domain Eukaryota; kingdom Metazoa; phylum Chordata; class Actinopteri; order Cichliformes; family Cichlidae; genus Maylandia; species Maylandia zebra. Next base: position 23,340,987 of record NC_135172.1, on the reverse strand, counting down.
AGCAAATAAATAAATCCCAGGTCTGACAGCCCAGACAGCCCTTGGTTAAAAGTGACAGGTCATCAGTTACAAGCAAAAAGAAGATAATACATCAAATAGTCATTAATTGGACAATGGAGTCGAGGGAACGCTGAGGTTGAGGACAAGGTGTCTTTCTGTAATCAGCTTAATCAGATCTGTAGAGATCAACTTGTTCAAAATGTTAAAAAAAAATCTTTCTCAAACTTGAAATGCATGTACTGAAATATTTGTTGATAATCCTTACTAACTGAAGTGGAACCAAAATAGATAAATATGTCACGGACCCGGTGCCGGGGACTCGGGGTTCGTGAACAGTGTGGACCTTTATTGTTATTAGTGTATTGGATGTATGTTTGCTGCACTGTGCTCTTGTGTTCCATGCTGGTGTGTGTGTGTGTGTGAGGCTGGAGGATGAAGGACAGCCACCTGCAGGCCTGATGGGTGTGGCCCTGCCAGCTGCTGGTCACGCCTAGCTTACCACACACCTGCTTCTGATCAGGATCGTCGGGGGAGCTACTTAACAGAGCGATGGAGCTTCCTCCGGCGCAGGATCGTTGAGTTAGACTCCATGTCAGTGTTTCTAGTGTTGTTAAAGTGTATGCCTGCCGGAGTTGGTGCCATAACGGCTGTGTCTGTGTTTTTCCCCAGGAGGACAGTGGAACACAGGACTGCAAGACACACGGGGTGTGTGAAGGCACAGGGGCAGAGCAACACGGACTTTCAACTCCCGCCACAGATTTTCTATGGGGTTGAGGTCTGGAGACTGGGCTAGGCCACTCCAGGACTTTCAAATGCTTCTTACGGAGCCACTCCTTTGTTGCCCGGGCGGTGTGTTTTGGATCATTGTCATGTTGGAAGACCCAGCCTCGTTTCATCTTCAAAGTTCTCACTGATGGAAGGAGGTTTTGGCCCAAAATCTCACGATACATGGCCCCATTCATTCTGTCCTTAACACAGATCAGTCGTCCTGTCCCCTTGGCAGAGAAACAGCCCCATAGCATGATGTTTCCACCCCCATGCTTCACAGTAGGTATGGTGTTCTTGGGATGCAACTCAGTATTCTTCTTCCTCCAAACACGACGAGTTGAGTTTATACCAAAAAGTTCTACTTTGGTTTCATCTGACCACATGACATTCTCCCAGTCCTCTGCTGTATCATCCATGTGCTCTCTGGCAAACTTCAGACGGGCCTGGACATGCACTGGCTTCAGCAGCGGAACACGTCTGGCACAGCCAGAGATTTTCCTTGTTTGAGGTGACAAAATACTTATTTTCCACCCTAACTTACGAATAAATTCTTTACAAATCCTACCATGTGAATTCATGGATTTTTTTTTCACATTCTGTCTCTCACAGTTGAAGTGTACCTCTGGTGCAAATTACTGACCTCTGTCATCATTTTAAGTGGGGGAACTTGCACAATCGGTGGCTGACTAAATACTTTTTTGCCCCACTGTAAGAAGAATAGAGAGGACAGGAGAGGAAGAAGAGGGGTTATATTTAAAGGTAAGGACTGCTCAGTAACCCTCTATAAACTCCAACTTTAAAGACAACATGTATTATCATTTTTAATCACTTATTGGATCTGTATATAGTGTGTTTTGATAGGTATTTTTATGTTTTAAACATCCTGCAAACTAAGCTATAAGAACTTTGTGTTATTGAAGTGTGGCATGAAAATACTTTTGTAGTTTTGCGCAGGATAAACAGGTTAGTTTGCAGTACTATGGTGAAGTTACAGTTAAGCACTTTGCTGGATATAGATTATACTGCTGTAGCATAGGGAATGGAAATCAGTCAAGATAGCTTTAATTCAGTTGTGTAAGTCCACAAGGACCAGCAATTCAGCTGATCAACCTTCTATTCTATACTGATGCTAGCAACATAATTTATTTTGAGTTTTCATTCCCTTTGCATTAAAATAGATGTTAGAGTCATCCTTCAAGGAGCAACGTTTTACTTGCTTACCTGGAGTGCATTTCAGAGTGTGCACTTTTTTACTTTTACTCGAGTAAAGATAAATGATAAAAAATATCAGATCAGATTTTAGTGTAAACTTTAACTTTGTAGGTTGTTCTAGATTGTTAATCATTTGTTAATCTTTTTTTTATATACAGTATATATTTTAAAACTGTGCCTCTTTTAATTTAGATCTCCTTTAAAATGCAAACAAAATATATTAATACAGTTTTGTTGGTTCTTGTCATGGTTGCTTAGGACACATATCAAAGGTAGTGTGCTAATGTTAACTCTGGAGTGTAATTTCTATACATTAACCTTCCACCCCCAATTGTGTAGAGCATTTGGCCTGTGGCTAGAAATTGATTTTTCTTTTGTGGGAGTGTGTGTGTTTGACAGACACCATTAATCACACTTTGAAAATAATTTGCTTGGGATTCCACAGGATACATTTGTAATTTCATGAGCTTAGGGATACTTAGTATGCCACAAACTCTATCCATTTCTCCAGCCATCCATGCATTTAATTAGGAGAAATCGTTTGCAAAGGCAGGTAGCCTTCTCAATCACTTCACGTCTCCTCTACAGGCATGGAAACTCTGTAATCTACACATAATTCGTGACAAACTACCCGTGTTCTTACACACAGGTAAGTGTAATGCATATCCTGTGAAAATCTGCACCTCAAGTATATTCCAAGGCACAGGCACTGTAATAGAAGATAATGAAATACAACTGTTTGTAAAATGATTGGATTTATTAATAGAGACCATCTTCCAAAAGATGGTCAATATATTTTTCTTCCATTTCTGAATAATCACACCAACAGTTGTCACCTTCTCACCAAGGATCATCCTGATAGTCTTGTAGCACATTCCAGCCTTTTAAAGCTCTACAATTTTGTCCTTTGACAGCTCTCAAGTCTGTCTTAAATGATCCATGAAGGTGGATAATTTTCAAATAGAAGAGAATCTATAGGGAGGTCTGCTTTGTACACATTATAATTTGCAATAAGGGGTATCTGCAATTGATCAATTGATTAAATCTGCGGGAGCCAGATTTCAGGCTGGATTAAAGGGGAACATGAAATGGAAATCAATTTATATTTTTATGTATTTTTTTTTATAATTTGTCTCTCTGTTAAAATTGAACTACCATAAAAAAAATTCAGCAGGAGATCAAATAATTATTTCCCTTACTCTATCATTGTAACCATCTACCTCGTATAAGAAGATATTGGTGCCCCATCACAATATAATACACATACTGAAGCACTAGACTAGAGTTTGGAAGTAATGCTTTATCAGTGTTGCTCTAAGAAAAGTGGTCTAACTGCATAAAGTTGGCCTGAGGCAATAAACCCCAAAATGTTACATTAGTAGCTAAATTAAATAAAAATGTTGTGTATTTAAATAACCAAATACACGTCCTTTAGTATTCATTCATGACTGATATTAGCCTTAACAATGGCTGACACTGCATCCTATGTGGATTTGTATTCTAAAAAGATTTCTCCACTTGGGTTGGAGAAATCCTTACTGAACAGTGAAGTGTCTTATGTCATTAAATAATAAAATAAATTAAACATTTAAGGGGTAGTGCAATAACCAAAACTGTGGTTTGTTGCCTGAGGGCAACAACATGCCATAGAGGGTAACATCCTTTGCTCTCATTTCATTGGTAATCAGGGGACAAAACCACTACATAAGGCTGGGTGCATTTTTTATTATATTTTTAATTACCACAAGACTTTCAAGTGCATATTGTATTTCTTTAGCATTCTATAGTTATCATAATGATGCCTTCTTTTTTCAAGGAAAAGGATGCTTGGGACTTTGCTCTGACTATCAGTCAGTTTGATAGTTTAAAAGAAATGCAACGTTGTCATAGTTCACAAGTTTTTACGTATTTCGTGTGACATTAAGCTTCTTCATGAAAGTCTACAGATATACTTGCTGTCTAGATGGTTTTCAAAACGCAAATCTAAGAATAATTGGGTGCTTCACTTTAAGATGTTTCTTTCTTTTATCTCTATATTATTTCAAGCACTGAAGGGCACTTGGGTGACTCAGCACCAGGGTTTTAATAGTTTTGCAATTTTCATTAGTTTTTATTTTTATTTAGTTTTGACTTCAGATTTTCAATTTTATTTGAGTTTTAATTAGTTTTTACCAATTGTTTGCTAGTTTAGTTTAGTTTTTATTTTTTGAAAATCCTTAGTTTCAGTTTAGTTTTGATTAGTTTCAGTTATAGTTTTAGTTGTGTTTGCAATAATTAAGTGTAACAAAATCCCAGTTTCATCATATCAGTCATGCTCTTCTGCTTATCCTTGGGTATGTTGCTATTCCAGCTACCATACCCTGCACCCTGGACAGGTCGATGTCTGTCGCAGGGTTAACACACAAAGACTGACAACTCACATTCCCACCTATGGGTTCTTTAAATAAATAAATAAATAAATTAGGGCAGATGAACAACCATTGATACCAGGCAACTATAAAATGTATATCTTGGCCCCAATGAGACTATTAACTCTTGCAGCACCGGGTGTTTGTAATTTTGGTTCAAGTGAATTGATAAACTTTTTGAAGGCAATTGACTCACACAGTTATGTAGATATCCCAGTCCTGTTGTCTTGGGATGCATCATGCTGCCTTGCCTGGGGTTAGCTTCTGTTTTCTGGGGATGAGGGTTGAGTGTGCTCCCTTACCTTCTCAAGGTAAGCTAGGTTAGCCTTCTTGTGTGAGCTTTTCAAGTGCACTTTAAGGTTTGTGGGATTTTTTCCCTTTAGAAATGTCCCTCATAATTTGTCTCTTTCCACTACAAGACACTTGCTTTATCCAAAACACAGTCATATTCAAAGTAATCCCAAATTGGACTCTGGCGCTTTCTCCCGACTTTTCCTGACACGATTCTGCGCGTGGACGGAGCAGCGACACAGACGACTCGACTAACGTACTGCCACCTGCTGGCATAATTAGACAGCAAGAAAAAAACCTGGAAACTAAACTTCAACACCCTTGACTATTGTATGACACACACACATCAACGAAAACTAAACACAATTTTGCTATAAATTCAGGTAATTTTAGTTAGTTTTGTGAACACTCATTACAGTTTTAGTTAGTTTTCCTTTTTTCGTAAAGTCTCGTTTTTATGTTTATTTCCGTTAACGAAAATGTTTTTTCACTTCTAGTTTTCGTTATTTCGTTAGTTTTCGTTGATGATAATAACCTTGCTCAGCACTGAGTTGAGCTGCAGTTTGGACTGAGGTAGACAACATGAACAGGAAAAGGTAACCTAGCAAGTTAAAAACCTGACAAGATTTACAAAAAAGGCAAACATATGTCAGACTAATAACAAAAAGGTATTATTACTTGAGTATACTCTCAAAAAGAGGCTGAATATAGGAATACCAGATAATCAAATCAAATGATCAAATCATTTGGCAAATCAAAAACTCTAAGTCTGCAAAATAATTTCAGGAGAAGATTTAATGACTAAATCTGCAAATAACTCACGACATTTGACACAAATGCTGCTAGTTTAATAATGACCTAGTGTGGTGCATAAAAATGAAACCACAAAATGTCAATAGTAGTAACAACTAGACATTTGCTGTGTGAAAAATCCTTTTCAGAGATTAACAGCCTATTTATGGCCTGTTCTGGACTTTGAACAGGCCACTCCAAAACCTTCATTCTTGTTTTTGTTTTGTTTTCTTAGCCATTTAGATTCTTGCTGCATAACTCATGTGTGCTCAAATTTCAGGGCATTATCTGATGGTTGGATATTTTGATTCTATCAAATTACAGCAAGTTGACCAGGTCTCCAAGCAGCCAAGCAGCCCCATGCATGAAACTACCACCACTATTGTTTGACTGTTGGATTTTTTCTTTTTAATGAAATTTTCTGCCAGATGCAATGGCATGCAGACAAGTTCAGCCTTCTTACAGCGGCCCCTGTATTTAGGGTTATGTACTTTTGGGTGGCATCACTAAGAAGAATTTGGTTGACTACAATCCGCTGACATGAAGCAGTGGGATTTCACACACTGTACCTTTAATATATTGCTGTGTTTAAATATGGCAAAGCTCTACCTTTGCTTTAACTTGTTTTGGTCTCACATCTCTCAGACTTAAGAACAGTCACAAAAGACCTGGGGGGAAAGTCTTAAGAGAAAATAATGAGTTTGAAAAAATGATTTCACCAGTTGATGTTCAATAGGTGAAATTAGTGTCTGAGATTAATGTATATTCACATTTAATTATATTATTAATTATATGTTAGAATTGATTCCGTTCAGAAAACCTACTTTTAAATTGACAAATTTTTAAAGCATTAAAAAAACAGTACTGCCAAAACTGCACACCTGAATTTAATTTCTGCACTGCTGTTTCAGAGTTCTGACATGCTCACATTAAACAGCTCTGTAGGGACAACATGTCATGTTTTATCGCAACATTAAAGAGAGATGAGTTTGCAAAATTTAAATTAAATATGTATTCTGCAAACTTGGAGAAACCTTCACCCTTTTAAAATTATGCACACTGTATTTTGTAAACAAACACTGGGTTTGATAATGTGCTTACCCCCAAGAGTGTCATAATTTGTCAAGGTGAGAAGCTTTCCACAAGCTTGAGAAGCTTTATTAATTGTCGAGGCATGTGGAAGGAAAGGGGAGGGAAATGGAGGTGAGATTATAACCGAAGAAAAGGGAAAAAAATAATTGTTGGAAACAGTTTTCATTTCATCAGGCCCTGGAGCTCAAGGAGACAGGCCAAGGATGAGGGATGGGTGGAGGAGGGGGTCAGTGGATGAATTAATTGGAGGGGAAAAATTATTACTTTGCTGTGAGCTGAGGGAAAAGGGATGAAAGAGATGAGGTGGTACCGTCTCAGCATGGTGCAGGGAGGTCAAACATTGATCATTGTAAATGAGAAAGAGTCTAGAATTTCTTTCTGGCGGCAATGCAACCATTTCCGTAGGCACTGTAGGGATCGTACTGGATAAAAATAAACATGAGATCAAACAGTTTATGTAGTACACATTGTGTTCCTACTCATATAGGTCTTCTTATACATAACTAGAACTCATTTTATCATTAGGAGAATACAATAAGATAGCAGTAGAGGGTGATTAGCAGCTGGCGAGCTCTAATATAGAAGCTCTGATCATACCAATCTATAACTGCTACACATTGAGACAGGATAAACCCTGTCTTTCAACAGAGTCAGACAACCACACACTCTCAAAAATGCCTAATAACAATTTAAAATCTCCAATTATTCACACATATGCCTTCTGAAAATCAACACAGGTACAGTAATAGGAGAAAAACTTAACACAGACAGGCCCGAGCAATCTAGGTGTATCAAACTAAGAACCTTATTGGTAAGTAACAGACTACTGAGATGCCAAAGGTGCATTACTTAGCTGCATACCGTTTTCTGAACTTGCTTGAATTTTCAGGGACCCAAGGGCCAGATTTAACTACATGCTCAAAGCCCTTCTTTTGACATTTTGAGATTTACTGAAGAGGTTCAGTGTCAGTTTCAATTCACATAAGCATAGACACAGATAGACACAGGTGTTTTCTGCAGCTGGCCTTATTGTTTATGTGTTTGTGGTTTCCTTTCAAAGCTTATTCAATGGGATTACAGAAACATGATTTAGTAAGGTTTTTGTTTAGAAATGTTCTCTTCTTTGGAATTAGAGAGAAAGAGTTAGGAACAAATTCATAATTGCTGCAATGTCAAAGCTTTGGCAAACTTGTGAGCATGGCACTAAAAACGCTGTGCCTCCTCACCCCAAGTGTTTAGAGCAAAAACCCACATACTCCTGCTATTCTGATGAAACACAGCTGAACTGAGCTATATATTAATAGTTCGAGGGAGGAGGAGAATCCCCAACATGCACATGGCTGAGTGTTGTTTCACACGCTGCCCAGTTACTTTTTACAGCAAGTTGAGCATGTTGCCATATTTAAGGATTTTAGTCACATTTCTACACAGTGACAATATCTTTGTCTTTTCTCAGCAGTACACAAACGCAGAGCTTTTATGTTAGTACATAACATATTTAAAAATCTGTTGAAAATCAAGTATCTTGTGTTATTTCCAAATATGTTGATTTGTAGAATAAATTTTAACAATTCCTTAACAAATAGGCCAGGATCTAATTGAATTAGAATCTAAACCATTTTACATGTATTATAAGTCAGCTGTCACATAAAAGTTTTAGGTTAAGCAGAAGTATAGTACAAAATAACGCAGCTCTCCTCTGGATAATCGTGTGCTGGGACCTGTGTATCACCATGCTTTTGGTGGAATGCTGCTCATTATTAAAAAGAATCGTCTGTGCCTTTGTTTTGTGTAATTAGCACATTGTTAGTAGATCACCTACAGAATTTTCCACTCTGGTGCATTTTTAGAATATGGTATCAGGCTAATTTTCCCATAGTGTAATGGGTACATGTAGGTGAGAAATAACTCCAGCCTAAGGTTTTAAAAGCTAGTGTAGTCCTAATGTTGTTCCCATGGTGGAATAAAGGGGACAGAGAGAAGAACATCAGGTGTATGACCTGTCAAATCTAACATGCAGAACCATCCACTGTGGTAAACCCACGAAAAAAGGCAAGTGCAATAAGTGCCTAGTAAATAGTCCTAAGACTTTGTGACATGTCATCTTTTAAGTTTAGATGAACAATTCCATCATAAGGCAATCTGATGAAATTATGGTTCAGCTTGTTTTACATGAATTTACTAGTTGACGTTTTTACAAGCAATAATTCAGAAACTAAACACTTGCTGAAAATGCCAGATTAATCCAGATGAATGGAGGTACTGACCATTTTAGAGATGGACCGATCCGATATTACGTATCGGTATCGGTCCGATACTGACCTAAATTACTGGATCGGATATCGGAGAAAAATAAAAAATGTAATCCGATCCATTAAATATCACGAAAGCACCTCACAAAACTTGCAACACGCCGTAACTCGCCTCAGAACGTTAGCAGTCGGAGCAGTATGCATCACGTGATAGAGCAGCTGTGGCATGCAGGACCTGTCGGTGGTCTGGATAGCATGTGGAGCTTCGCTAGCAACCTGGCATTTCATCTCCGACAAAGTTATCCCCGAGAGAAGTAAAGCAAGTGTATAAGTCCATCTCTGAATGTTTGTAAAGCATTCCCACGTTAAGCTTAACAAGCGACTGCCTCTCGCTCTCCGGCTGCTACTTCAATCGTGAAACTGCTTAACGATCAGCTGATCGGCTTTTCTGTAGCGAGTCCGTGTCTCTTGTTTGTTTTTGGCCCACTTTGCACCAGAAAGAGGAAACCAGCGGCTGAACAACAGCAGAACGTTTAAGCTTGATAAGCTGTTGTTAGAATTTATTTAATATTTCTTTCTACACCAGGATCTTTTTCTAGGTAGCTGACGCTGGTAACTGTGCAGGGGCGGATCTGGCAAAGTTTAGCCAGGGGGGCCGATAGGGCATGAACAGGGAAAAGGGGGCACAAAGACATACTTTTCTTTCTTATTCTCATTTAAAATGCCGAGCTTTTAATAAATAATTATCTGACACCCAAAGTTTTAATTTGATGTAAAATGAATAGAAGTCAATTACTGTATATAGTGACTATTAAGTCTAATATATACCCTAGTAAGCTATAGTACTTTTTACTTTGGGAAGGTACCATCTGTGCAGTCTGCAATTTTGTTGAAGAAAGATGTTGAATCTATTTAATATTTCTTGAAAAATAATTGATTTCTGTGCATTTTTTTTCACACTGCATCAAATTAAGGTTGATTACGTCGATTAAGCATCATGAGGTGGCGCGTGAGGGGTGGTTCCTTATTTTTTATTTATTTCTTTTTGTTGTTGCTGGGAGTTGGAACCCTATTAGTTAGGTTGCTTAATATTTACGCTAAGTACTCTTTAAAATACCAGAATAGGGAGGATGGTGTAGGTCTAAGTTTATTAGATTGATCAGTATTGCTGAACTATGAAATATTTTTTTTGTATACAGGTATAACAGAATAGCTTTAGTGTAGTTGTTGTTTTAAACTTGAGTATGAACTTGCAGACTTGCAAAATGCAGCAAGATATTTTAAAAAACAGTTTTGTTGATTAAAAAACACTATATCGGATTCATATCGGTATCGGCAGATATCCAAATTTATGATATCGGTATCGGTATCGGACATAAAAAAGTGGTATCGTGCCATCTCTAGACCATTTAATTGAGCCTCACATTATCAAAAACACTAACACTAACAAGCATGTTGTATATAATGAGAAATAAAATAATGTAAATACAACAGATGAATTACAAGCCTGTGAGTGCCTTCTGAAAGTTAGGACATGTTCTCAGTTTCAATCAGTTAAAATTTGACACAAGCACTTCTTAGGGCCCATGATTCAGTGCTGGCCCAGTCTGGAGGAGAAATTCAATTACACATATCCACCATCATCCTAGCCTTCATTTAACTGTCATCATGTAGTTTCATAGGGGAAGTTCAAACATTTCACCTCTGGTGATTGATAGCAGTTAGCTGGGTGACTGAAATTGCTGTTCTCACCTCAGTTGTAAAACAAGCCACCTCAGCAGATAGTAATTGCTGTGTGTTCCAAGGCTCATCAAAGCATTAAGTTATTGGCTTGATTAAAGTTATTAGTCACACAGAGCAAAAACTGGACTGAGAGAATCTTTTTCCATTTTTCAAGTGAGCATGAAGACTGCAGAAGGACATCATAGAATATATATTAGAATATCCTGGCAGGGTTCCCTTTATAAGACTGACAAATGTTAACAATTAACTCGAAAAACTCCATGCAACCCTCACATATTATTCAGTTTGGCATCCCTGCTAAAAAGCTGTCAGTACTGTTTTACAATTTGTAAGTTCCAATGAAAAATTGCTTTTTTGTGTAAATTTCACAGTTCTGTGAAGAAAAAAAAAATCAATATACAAATATCCCATGAGGGCATGATTTAGCTATAAAGGAAAAGGCTGTACATTTTCTAACATTTTATGGTACGTGCTTGATCTAATACCATGTTTGCATAAATCTCTGCATAAAAAGGCACAAATATACTTTGACTGCACTTAATAACATCTAGTGCATACATAAATGCAAAGACCTTGTTTGAACTGAGGACTTCCCATTATTATGGTGAATAAGTTATAAAGTGGTTTATGCACCCAAAAAGTCAACTGTTTTTCTTACAGGATGAAAAGAAGTAACATGAAACCACCTTCTAAACAAACAGCTTGTGGTCATATTTAAGATGCAGTACTTTGGGGGGTAACTGTTAGGATTGGGGAATTATTGCAAATAATGGGACATCTGGAAAGACTTTCTTGTGTTTCTCAGACATAATGCTTTGAAAACCACAATAATGCTTCCACTATTTTCCATTGATTTTCAATCATGTTGCCACCTGCATGGTTACACTACGACTAGTGGTGTCTATGAAGGTTGAATTCAATGTCAAGGTTCCACGATGGCCAATATGATTGGTGATGACCCTCCAGTCAAGCTGATGTGTTAATGCGTTAATATTCTTATTATGTGATTCATAAGTTGAATATGCTTAAATTGAATCTGCTCTACTATATTTTCATGTTACAACTCCACATATAAGTTGGCACTTACAACATAGACAGGCATGTCTAGCCATGCACAGTATGCTGATCACACAAAATTTTAGCGTAACCTGTCTTTACTTGAAGAGATGCACAATCACCGCATGTTATTAACTTTTTTCACACCACAGGACATTAACAAATGTGTAGAGCAGGTACTTAATGTACTGCCTACAGTAAGCATAGACTACTGGATTAAAAATACACTGAGTATTAAAAAAATACAATTTCTGTAAATAACAACATTAGTGCTGCACCAATTATGGAAAGATGCAATAATTCCTATGAATAGTATTATTTTTTATGACATTTTGAACTTTTTTATTTACCACTTGAAGGTTTTTGGAAAGCCTTACAGATATATTACTGTTGTCATGTTTTACATAAAGACAATAACTGTGCAGAACATAACACAGTAGGATTTAGGTTATGTGCCAGTAGGGTAACCATTTGTTATATATGCTGGAAGGATTTGGGGATTGTTTTTCCAAAGCTTTCAGTTCAAGGTTTTTTAGAAATGAACACCAACATATCAAAGTTCTTGGTCAGTCTTGGACTGACAATAATCCCTGAAGCACTGAACACTCTTAAGAAGCATAGCTTGTTGTAGCAGTACAGCTATACCTTCTGGCGAAAACAGGGAGCTGTGGTGGTCTCACTGGTTTCCCACAAAGTCAGTGGATCCTCCTCAACACTGAGTTCTGGCATTTTGCTCTACACCAGTAGCTCATTCGTTAATTTATCACTTGTGGAGAGCTCAGCTTTAGCTGATGGGCTATCATTGCTTTTTCTTCTCTCTTTGTGTGTTTGAAAGGAGCAAGACACTTCACCTACCACCTACTGGTGATGGCCAGAGGGGAATTATAAAGTAGAATTGTAAAGCACTTTGAGGGTCTCATAAAGCGCTATATGAATGCAGTCCATTATTATTTAAACCAACTGTTAACTGTATATTTCTGTACATTTAAGTATTATTATTCATATTGCCACATTCATTGACCTTGTTTATAGGTAATTTCATTGTTTAATCACATTAAATTGTTCCTAATTTAATGTTTAAAAGCACTTGAAAAAGGCTAAATCCCATGTAAAATTAGTGCAACAAACTGTATTTTCATAGGAAAGTTATTTTCTGTTATTTTATGGTATCATTTTGGCGCCCCAGCTGCTGGAATATTGCTGTTTTTTAGGATTTTTTTTTTTTTTACGGTAAACTCTTGACACATGGCACCAACATTCCCTGCTTTCTGCAGGAGACTTTCTTTTACATCATCCTCTAGTACAATAAAACTGTCCTTAAACTTTGGATCTTGGTGGGTGGCAGTATCCAACAAGAGCTGCAACTCCCTGCCCTCATAGGGCTACTTTGATTCTTTGATTGAACCCTTCATCTTTCCAACAAGCCTACAGATTGATCCTCTTCATCACTGAGACATGTGAGTATCATCCACATTTGTTGTGAGCCTTTCACCACTGAGTGCATCAGTAAAAGGACTCAGTGGTCCAAGAGCTTCTTTTTAGCATTTGTAAAATAGTAATGTCTGTGTCTTTTGGTGCCATTTTTTTCTTGTCCTCTGCTAGGACTGCACACACAACTTGCAGCTGTTTCAAATGTTTTTTCAGCATATAAGGAATTCTAACAGGAGGAATAAGGTCAATCTGTTTTTTTGGTGAGTTGTCTTCTCTCTAAACTGTCACCTGTGATGTCTGTGTTCATGTTCCTATAGAGTACATTGCCCATAACTTGGTTTTGTACTGGATGAAAATGGGCATGTACAGTGCTGTGAAAAAGTATTTGCCCCCTTCAATCAAAATATTAAACATATATAAATTAAGATAAACTGAATAAACATAAAATGCATTTTTTTGATGCATGATATCCAAACCTACATTTTTCCCATCCCAACCCACCTTTAAATCAAGTAGCCACATGCATTCCTGATTAGCTACTTATGAGCAGGCCTATTTACTTGTAGCCAATTTTCTATAGTGTAGAGCTTTGACTTTCCAAATACAGTCTGGTAGGGCCCATATCTGATTTCTTTGCTTCGTTTCAGTAATATTTCCTGTTCTTCTGTAGAGTGTTAAATGAGATTTCAGTTATTAAGTAGTGATGCAGATGAAAAGTAACTCTGCGAGTAAATTCATGACAGACCAAAACCTTTGTTACTTTTGATAAGCAGTAAGCAGAAACAGCAGAGGCTGTACATGCAATGCATGGAGACCTGCATACATCCACATCAACACGTGCACACACAGGTAGTTGTTCTAAAATATTTTAGCATAGATATTTTATTAACGTTTACTGATGATCACTACAAAAGTTAAATTTTACTCTTCTTCTTAAAGGGGTGTTCATCATCTCTGCTTGCCCTTCTGAAAAAGTCACCATTGGTATCAGGATATTACAAAAAAACATCTGATGTTTAGCACATCTTAAAATTAGTTACATACATCTTCACATGAACTATAAAATATCACATATTACACTGGATCATTATTTTCTACCCAAAACCCAGCCAAAAGCTGTACATGAAAACGTAAGTATGCTCTTACTGCTACCATGGGAATTATAAGGGTAAGTAGCAACCTGGTGCAGCTATTCAAAAACACTTGATTAGCTGATCATCAGCTAGTTTGAACACCTCTATAAAAGCCAATGTGCTGGCAGTTCGTTGTAGCACTCTGGATCTTCTTTCTAAAATAGCATGGCAGGATGGCTACAAAGCTGGATCTAAACAAACTGTGGGAGTTTCAATTTTAGTGTCGTAATATATAAGTTAACAAAGGGTCAGCACAACAAGATGTGTTTGACAAGCTGAAAAACAAGTCATTCAGTATCTGAGAATGGGGGTGTGGCTGTATGTAAATAGTATGCCAACTGCAGCCAGGGAGCCCGCTAATTTAGAACGAGTCTGATTTACTAAAGCGGTAAGAAAAACATGTCAGAAATCTGGTTTACATCAACATAAGTGACTGTGATGATGGACACACAGGACCAAAGTGGAAATGTTTTGCTAATAAAGCCTATTTGATGCCCACCAGCAGCTGCTAGGCAGTATTTTAGAGATCGAATGATTTGTCTTTGATTTCATAGACACAAGACCAGGACATCTTGCAGTCATGGAACATGAACTCTTTTGTAAACCAAACTATACAAATGTGAGGCCACCTGTCCAACAGCTAAAGTTTGTCCCAAATTAGGTCATAACACAACAAAATAAACCCAAGCACAGCAACAAATCTACAACAGAAAAAACCCCAAATAATCAATATGTTCCAATGGCCAGCCTCCAGACCACAAACCATTTAAATTGCTGCGGCAGGACCTTAAGCGAGCTGTGCCTAAACAAATTCACACAAATCTCAATGAACTGAAGCAATGTTGTAAAGAAGGGAGGGCCAAAACACCTCCACTAAGACGTGAGAGACTGATAACGGACAAAAAACAATGATGTTAGTTAAGATCTTTACTTAAAGTTATTGTTACTTAAAGCATTTCTACAAAAATCATGGGATATATTTAATTTATTATACTATGTACTTTTCTGAAAAGTACATAGTATACGGGATAAGTTATTAATGAGCCAGACAATGTCATGACAATGTCATTCTATTTTTAGCTGTTCAGCACGTATCAGCCCAGATAGGGCCACAAGTATTTGGACAATGACACAATGTTTTTCTACTATGTTCCCCACTACAGAGGATAGTTTGAATTTACTATATAGGTATTAAAAGCCATTTTTATAGCTAGACAGACCGTTTTAAATACTTGTATGGAAACCCTCTGTCTGAAGTCTAGAACCCATGGACATCAGCAAATGCTGTGCTTCCTCCCTTGAGACGCTCTGCTAGGCCTTTTACTAGGGCTGCTTTTAACTGTTGCTTGTTGTGTGGCCTCTCTGCCTTCAGTTTTGTCTTCAGTAACTGAAAACCATACTCCATTTTTATGAGATTAGATGACTTAGTCAATGAACAAAATCTTGTTTCTTTGCCTTGAGAAATTCTTGAGTTGCTGTTGCAGTAAGCTTTTAGTCATTATCCATGTGCACTGTGAACTGCTGTTCGATCAGTTTTGCAACATTTGGCTGAATCCAAGCAGAGAGTATAACCCTGTGCAGTACATTTCAGAATTCATCCTACTACTTCTATCTGTCACGGTTCTGGGTCGGTTCGACCCAGCATGTTGAGCTTATTATGTTTTGGTTTATTCTTGAATGATTGTTTTGTTACCTTTGTGATTTGTTGATTATTATTAGAATTCTATGTTTCTGTTTATTCATGTTTAAGGATTTGTTCTTCGGTTGTGTCTCACGTTTAGTATAGTTCAGGTTCCACGTGCTATATTCTGTCTGTCTCTCAGTGTCGAGTCTGTTTCTCCATTTGCATTTTGTGTTCAATAAACCACCTCACCTTCACGAGTGCCTGCGACTGGATCCTCCTTTAATATTTCCACACGGCTCACTCTACTCGCTGCGACACTATCAGCAGTCATATCATCAATAAATATTACTGACTGATCCCACTGGTCTTTTCCCCATGACTTATTTTGGAGCACAAAGACAGCCTACCGAATGTTAAGCAGCCAGTTTGATTGTTTTGGTGTAAATAATTCTGCTTCTAGTACTAGAAGTAAACAACTTTATCATCTTTGCAACAAAGTGAGCATCATTCTGTATCACTATCATTTGAAACTAGTGATTGAGATCATACACAACATGCCATGTGTTGTCAAATGATCATTAAAAAAAAAAAAAAAAAAAAATTTTTATATATATATATATATATATATATATATATATATATATATATATATATATATATATATATATATATATATATATACAGATCAGTCTTGTCTGTTGAGGGAAATTGGTTCCAATTTTATATATTTTATCCTCTGCTAGCTAAATGTTTAACCATATGGTATTTTAGATTGTAATGTATGGCAAAATTTAAAACATATGTGTTATTACATTCAGCTTTAACCTTGTCGTTGTTTTTAATTTGTTAACTAACTAAAACCATAACTTAAATGTCTAATTAACTATCAGTTTTAAATTAATATTATTATTAGTAGTAGTAGTAGTAGCAGTGGTGGTAGTAATAATAATAATAATAATAATAATAATAATAATTTATTTTAAATTATTTATTATGTTGTTTTATTTCTTTAGATATTCAGATCTTATACCCCTCCAAATAAAGGGGATATAATCGATAATTACAATGTAAAATTAAAATGCCTTTGTGAAACTGAGAAAACGCTGCTTGTAATTATCATTCTGAATCATTTATTGCACACAGACTGTAGGCCATCATCCTTGCTTGTTTAATGTAGGAAAATCATTGGTGGGTATAAAAATGTAAATATACATAAAAATCTAATTAATGGATCATACACCATGTTAGTCTGGTTGCCAGGAAAATGCTATTTGTGATGGTCCTGATTAGCTTTCAACTGTTAAGGTCAACTTGTTGCTCACTGGTGAAAAGTGACAAGAGTCCATTAATGATAGCCACCTTTCCAGGCAAGAGAGCTGCAAACAAAGACTTTAAAGAAAAGAGAAGGAGGGAAAAAAAGAAAATGAAGGCTTTGTGTCTTTGATAATAGGCTGATGGACAAACCTTTGATCACTCCTTCCAATAAGCCTTTCCTCAATGCATTTATATGGCTTTGGGAGCATTTGATACAAAGGTTCTATTGGCTGTGCAGAACACCACAAGGACATATTATACTGTTATTGATGAGATTATTAATCAAACATCAGAAGTTTAATAAATGTTGACAATTTAATTGTTTTACCATTTTTAGTTGGCAGGAGACGTGCGTATGAGACTGACATCCTTTCTTTCCTCTCAAAATAGGTGCTGCAGCTAAATTGATCAGTGATTAGGGTTGGACAAGATTGATGGTTTACATCAACATAGTTGACTGTGACCGTGTATGGCACTGATAAAACTTTTCTCTGTATATAATTATTTATTCTGCAATACCTAATTATGCTTATATTTATGTTAACTGTGCTTTAAATCACACACATGCACACAAAGACACATCCATTCTAGACTTTATTACCTAAAATATCTGATAAGCCTTATTACAATGTTTTTGTTCTTCTTAACATTTCATAAAATTTACCTTAAAATACCTGAATTGTTGTGTTTGAAATCAAAGTGTGTGAAATATATTATTATGAATAGTCATAGTGACGAACAATTTCAGTTAATACAAATGTACTAGACATGTAAACTAAATATACTCACCACTAAATATTACCATCAACCAGCCAGTGTTAGGGCAAGACTGATGACTGGCAGGTAAGCTTCACATATATGATTACAAGCTGGTGTATTTCATGTATGTGTAACACACAGGAAGTAGTCCAGGCAAATATCCAGACAAATTCACAGCATCTCTCTGTGAGAGCCCAGTTTATCGTATTTGATACATGTGTTTTTGAGAGTTTTTGAGACGTCCACATCATCAGTGCAGCTTTTGTTTACCCTCAAATTATTTAAATTGCACAGCACATTTTAATGACAAAATTGCAAAAATATGGCTAATGTAGCAAATGTGATACAAATTAAAACTCATATATGAAGATTAAAATTTGACATGGTTTTTTTTATGTCTAAAGGTTCAACAAACAGGGTTAAGTAAATCTGCTGCAACTGCTCTTGTTTGATAATTTCAAACATGTCAGTTAAAGGTGGTTGTATAACCACTCATTTTCAGTTTTAGTATTATTATAATTATTGTTATTATCACTGGTGTTGCTATTTCAGTTTATACCTCTTTCCAGTAGCAGAGCAGTTCCTGTAACTTACAGCAATTTGGCAGACACTGAAAAAGTTCAAAAAATTATTTTACCATGAAAATATTTTGCTTTGAACACAAGTTTATTTTTTATTTATATATGGTGTACGTGTGTGGTGTCAATTACAGTTCTAATAGCCTTCTAATACCATTTCAAATACACATTTATAGCCATATCACGCTACGTGATGTGGCTATAAATGTGTATTTGAAATGGATTACAGTTACAGCTGAAGAAACTTTTTGGATAAGAGCTGAAACGTCTTCAAGAAACTGAAAGTCCAGATGCCTTTCTTTCTACACTACAATGACCTGGATGACTGAGAACCTTCACAGACATATTTTTAAATGAAAAGAACTTTTCAGTAACCTGAACACATACAGTAATCATTGATGGCACAGAGGAGTACTGATATAGCTAGTATTTTGGTCAATTTATTTTCTTGCAGTGACATTAACGCAACAGCAAATCCAACTTTACTTGTCATTCAGTACAAATTTCCATGCAGTGAAGGTGGAATGCCTGGTTATGTCTCGGTTAATTTGGTAAAACTGATTACTTCTGATGCATTCAAACTGTAAGAAACTCAAATACAGAGCAAAGCAGATGAAAAAACAATTTTTGGGTGGATGGAGATGAGCGTGGAATCCAGGACCCTAAGATGAAACAATGATTGAGGAATGATGACATATGGTAGCTGGTTGTTACAAAAGGAAGTCACAGAGGAAAAAAATGGAGGCTTTGTTACTGCAGGAATAAATATGCACTTATGGATCTTAAGAGTGAACATCAGTCTATCAAAACTGTTGACGGGAGCAATTTAGCGAGGAGTGGATGGAAGCACAGGGGATAGAGATACTCCAGCTTGGTGATTTGTTGTCGAGGACCAGGTGTCAGCTGATGAACTGTTGGAAACCGGAGCAAAGCTGTACCTAGAAGCTTTGCCCCCACACAAACGTGCATACACAAGGGGAAGGGGAGGAGAGCCAGGGAAACACACACAAAGCATCCCTGTAGGCATAGGAAGAATTTCACAAGCACGTGTTTTCTTTTGTTTTCTTTTGTTTTCAGATATCACACAACACAACAAAAAACAACCAAAAATGTCTACTCAGATCTCCTTATGCTTCAAAATAACTAATTTATTTTAAGCTTTGATCCTTATAAGCTTTCCCTTAACTCAATATCATCAGGTCTGTCCACGTGTTTGCTGAAATTTGTTGAATCATAAGTTACGTTCTCAAAAGTGCTGCAGAATAATTAATTTCCCAACAATTAATCCTCCTCTTTAGTGTCACAGTTCGATATTACTACATATACAATTTACATTCAAGCAGCTATCCATGTTTTTGCAAATACATAAGGATATGAAAAAGTATCACCGCACTTCCTATTTGTGTACCTGGGTAAAAAATATTTCTATTATCATAATCATTACATTTTTCTTCCTTTCTCTAAAGGACCTTTTAAATGTTCTTTTAATTTCATTGTCACGTCTGTGCTTGTCAATACCTCACAGAGGAGCACACCTTTGTTAATTACCAGAGAAAATTCTACATCACTATGGTAGGATGATGGATCACGATATGCATCCCTCTAGGCAATTATTCCTTTGTAGCACATGTAATTAAGTAGGGAAATATAATGTAGCAAATTAATTAGGATTAATGGGGCTAATTTGAATGGACAGATTAAGTGCAGTGTTTTAATGCTCTCATATTTTACGTTTTTTTTAATGAAAGACATCTCAGTCCGATCGTCCTCACTGTCTCTCACCACACATCAGTCTCTGGAGACTGAAGGTGACAGGAGAGAGATAGTGTCGTTGACAACCTTGTAAGGAGCTTAATTTAATACTCACTTTTCTGTGAATTTCATAAGCACTGCACTACACTGTCACAGTTTGAGAATGGTATGCTGTGTGATGGCGGCACTTAGTATTTAGAACATTCTCTAGATTCCAACTTTATTTATTAATGAATGAATGAAAATGAATAAATAGCTACAAAATAAATAGGAATGCATTTCAGTACTTTTGGAGGTGAGTGAATCTGTAAGTCTCAATTGACAGTCAGCTCTTCAGAATAAACTCACAAATAAATGTCTTACTGAAAAAATGACTGCTCCTTACAAGCAACTTCTACACTACATGTGATTTATGTGTGTGTGAATGGGTAGATACTGGATGTGTAAAGCGCTTTGGGGTCCTCAGGGACTAGTAAAGCGCTATACAAATAGGCCATTTACCATTTACCATTATGTCTGAGATGATACTGTTTTATGGGCATGCTGCACCCATGTGTTTGTTTGTCCATGTAGTGGAGGTTATTGTCATGCTGCCTGTGTGTCTACGTTGCAAACTGTCTAACACTCCTCTTGTTAGTTTGCAGATGCTCTGTCCTACAAATGACAGGCAGACACATGGGAGTGTGAATTAGAATTCACCTCTAATCACTCTCTAATTCACCTCTTGTCACTCTGGAGGCTCACTCACAGCACTGTTTCTGCCACATAAGCGCTTTGTAGGTGAATGCTGATGTGAGGATTTTGAGCAACCCCTATGTGTGCACACAATTACAGCTATAGACTGCAGGTTCATATTCACTCCGTCAAGCTGGCAAGAACAATTTTATTTGTATAACACATTTCATTCTAGATGGAGGTACGCTACATGCTGCGCAAAGCATGAGCCACCATGAAGATTGGGGCAAAAAACGATATAAACAGATATAAGCAGGTGATTTCATGAACTAAAGACCATCAGCGTGTAAAACTCGATAGTGAAAATCAGTGAAGTGAGGAAAAAATGAGCTATTCACACTCGTTGTGGTGAGCCACTGTATGAGGTTAATAATAATATATTAATATTATACTTAATGCATTATATTATTTTTTTCAAAATGATAATAAACCTGATTTTCTAAATGAGCTTTTATGGTCTTTACATCCTCACAATCATGTTCAGTGATGCTTTTTATGGCAGGGAAACATTTTTGTATTAATAATATTCCGCAGTAATTTCCACACTGTGTTCTACATTTAGATCATTTTGTTGCTCAGAACTTCTGCAAAACTAGCATGCGTTCATTCAGCATAGTACACGATCGGATACTGGCCTTGTTTTAACATTTATTTAACCAGGAAACTAAACTGTGGGAGCATAAACCTGGGATATTTTCTATGGAAGGAAGAACCTTCCATAGTCCCTGGAAGTGAACCCATACAAGCACAGTAAGAACATTAAAATTCCACACAGACAGGATCAACTTGAGGCAACAGTGGTAGCCACAGATCAACTGTGGTCCTAAATTATTCTCAGTGTTAGCAGTGTAAATCTGATCTGAGAGCTTTCACTTGGTGTAGTAGCTTTCACTGCGTTCTATCCACTCATTTTCTTCTGTTTATAAAACTCAGTTTCAGGATGACTGGAGCCTTTCCCGGTGACAATATGTTTTTTTTTCTATTAAAAAAAATATATATATATCAGTATCTAAACCTTGTATCACTCAATTCAGGTGACCACTATAGACACATGGAGCCACTGTGGCTCAGGACATAGAGCGACGAGTGTCTATTCGGGAGAGTGGAAGAGCTAATCTCTCTACGTGTTGAAATATCCTCGCATAAGATACTGAACCTCAAACTGCCCCTGATACATTCATCAGTAACTGGGTGTGTGTGAATGTTACACAAGGTTCTTAAAATGAAGTGCTATATGACCGTGTTTGTGACGGAATGAATGAGGGCTTTGGTACTTTTATAGTGCCTTTCTACTCTGAACACTCAAAAGGCTTTTTACTAGTCTATTTAGTAATATACATAAACTACCAACACAATTTAGACCATATGGTTTAATGCTATGCCAGCGAACCAGCTACAAACCTTCATGACACGGACACAGGAATTTTGTGGATTTCCTGCCGTGTTTCTCAGTTTTCTCTGAGTCCTGTGAATTGAGGAAGGGGCTGTCTGTAATCAACCTAAGTCCTGTTTTTCCCTTTAAATTCTAATCCACAATGGGGTGACAGAATCCAATACTGACATTTATATATATAAATATATAAGTTGGCTGTGATTCTTCTGCTGTTTCTACTTTTTGTGTTGGCGTGATGTGTATTGTCATGCTGGACAAAGCCACTGTCATCGGCAAGTGCTGTTGCCTTGGCGGGAGTTCATGTAGTGTGCATTTCGTTGCCAAGGCCTCACATCAGGTGGTAAAATGATATCAAAATGATCAATTTTTATTTATTTCTCCTATCAGTGATTTTTATGGGTAATTTTATGGATTGTGTTCTGTATTTTGAGCTTCTAATCTTAATATGTAAAAGTTTAACAAGGTGCTCCTAACAGCTTAACAGACAAAAATACAGTATACAGATAGAGTTTAATGTGGTAAAAGCTGATGACTCTCAAAAGCATTAACAGGGGAGTTGCAACAATCATGGTGTTTTTGTAGGAGAATGAAACATTTTCAGAAATACACAGATGGGTGTAGGCAGGTCGCTGCAGTAACTCCAAGTTATTAGTCACCAAAGACTAATGCTGAACACATGAATTTGTTACCTTGAGATGGCAGACAGTAGGACAAACAGTGGGACAGGATGTGGTCTAGTGGGGATCATTAGTGAGACTGTACTACATTATTGGCTAAGAGGCAGGTCACTATAACTACAATAAAAAATTAAAGTCGCAAGCAGTGATAATCATGTCTCACCTTTTTGCATGTGGAGATTTGTTGCTGAGTTCTTTAGACCAAGCATTTTGGCCAGTCATGTGAAAATTTTAAGTCATGTCTAACATATTAGACATGACTTTCTGTGTCCATTGTGTAACATTAGAGAACATTCAAGTATTATATTATATCACATGTAGAACCTACAATGGATGAACAATGTCTGTGGCATCATCCTAATTTTCTTTTGCCACTAGATTGAAATATTACTGACATTGATTATGTAGATATCTCCAGGCTTGAAATTATGAAGCATGTACAGTTTGAGGCATACTGCTTAATGTACATTTAAGTTTTAAGAACTTCTTGTGCCTTGGTCACAATGCAGCCAAAAGCTTAGAATCTCAGAGCATTTACCATGAAAAGGTCTTTATATGAAACAAAGATGATGTTGAGCCAGTTAAATCTCTTTGGGGAGTTTGCCAAAATACAATGACTGAAAATATTAATATTGCTCAAGGACTACTTTCAGTCTTGACACATCTGTAATTGAATTCCCTGTAGTGAAAAACTGCTGAGTGTCTAAATTTCAATATGGTGTACGATAAAGGAACAATGCTATATAGAAATTGTGAGAATTAAACTTGGAAATCGATTAAGCCTAATTTTAATGCCTGAAATATATCTGCATCCACCATGCCAAATGTCCCATTGTTTCAGTTTTACTATTTTTCCTCTAATGTTTAAAAAAAACCCAAAACAAATTCTACTCCAATGCAGAAAATTCCCCTCAGGAAGTCAACTGTATTTTTAAAGTATTGTTATTTTTTAAGTCTCCATGTAAAGTCTCGTCAAAATACATCTGATGTTTCACATGAGTCCTTCCACTTGTTGCCAAGAAAGTCATAAACACTGCAAAAAGAAAAAAGTATTCTGAGGGTCAAAGGGGATATTTTATGTATGTTAAAGCAGGGCAGATGGAAATTTTAGCAAGTAAATTATTTTTCTGACAGTCATTGTGAACACTGCTGGTGCTCAGAGCTGACAGAACTGCTCTCAAAAAGTCATATCCAGTAAAGTGATACGTGGGAGTCCATAAATTTGCCATGTTTTGCATTATTTTCCAGATATGCCATAGAGCTATTTAATAAGGACAACAAAAGCATAAGAAAATCAATGAATATAGAAATACATGTTTTAAAAAGATTCAAACAGAGGAGGAACACCAAAAATGAATCAAATAGTAGATATGGAATAGAATAATCCTTAAAATTTACTGGATTAATGAAATGCATACAATGCCTTATTGTATACTTTTCAAAATAGGATTTATGTTTTTGAGTCTCAATCTTCTTTTGTTTCTTTAATTCAATTATCTGCATTACTGTCTCTTTCTCTGTCCGTGCTCCCTTTCTTCAATCTGTTGAAATACAAAGCTTGACTAATATGGATGTTTTAGAGTACAGGTCATATGTGCTTGTCAGCATCTACCACATGCTCGGTGTCCCCCTTGAAAAATTAAAATGGTAACTTTGCTAGTTTGCTCTGTGCTGTACACAAATCAACAACATGCCCGCCTGTTGTGGAAGAGGCAACCTATCGCTCACCCTGGGTCTGTTTGATACCAAAACAAAGATATGAGGCATTGACTGCTGTCTGAAAATTTGCAGATTTACAGTTTGGACTGTTGGGTTGTCAAATACAATAGTTACAATAATCCCAAAAAAATTTATGTAACAGGAGATTACTGTGACATTTTACATATACAGTGCAATGGTACTAGGATAATACATTATTAAAATGTATCTTGACCACATAAATATATGTATGTGTGCATATATATATATATATATATATATATATATATATATATATATATATATATATATATATATATATATACTACTACTACTACACCCAGCACGCCCCTGCGGGCGGTTTATCCTTCAAGCTCGGGTCCTCTACCAGAGGCCTGGGAGCTTGAGGGTCCTGCGCAGTATCTTAGCTGTTCCCAGGACTGCGCTCTTCTGGACAGAGATCTCCGATGTTGTTCCCGGGATCTGCTGGAGCCACTCGCCTAGCTTGGGAGTCACCGCACCTAGTGCTCCGATTACCACGGGGACCACCATTACCTTCACCCTCCACATCCTCTCGAGCTCTTCTCTGAGCCCTTGGTATTTCTCCAGCTTCTCGTGTTCCTTCTTCCTGATATTGCTCTCATTCGGAACCGCTACATCGATCACTACGGCCGTCTTCTTCTGTTTGTCTACCACCACTATGGTTGGTTAGCCACCACCATTTTGTCCGTCTGTATCTGGAAGTCCCACAGGATCTTAGCTCGGTCATTCTCCACCACCCTTGGGGGGCATCTCCCATTTTGACCTCGGGACTTCCAGGTTATACTCCGCACAGATGTTCCTGTACACTATGCCGGCCACTTGGTTATGGCGTATGTATGTATCCATGTATGCCTTGCCTGCTAGCATCTTGCACCCTGCTGTTATGTGCTGGATTGTCTCTGGGGCATCTTTACACAGCCTGCACCTGGGGTCTTGCCTGGTGTGATAGACCCCAGCCTCTATGGATCTTGTGCTCAGAGCTTGTTCTTGTGCTGCCATGATTAGTGCCTCTGTGCTGTCTTTCAGTCCAGCTTTGTCCAGCCACTGGTAGGATTTCTGGATATCAGCCACCTCCTCTATCTGCCGGTGGTACATACCGTGCAGGGGCCTGTCCTTCCATGATGGTTCCTCGTCTCCATCCTCTTTCTTGGGTTTCTGCTGCCTGAGGTATTCACTGAGCACTCGGTCAGTTGGGGCCATCTTCCCAATGTATTCTTGGATGTTCGTTGTCTCATCCTGGACTGTGGTGCTGACACTCACCAGTCCCTGGCCCCCTTCCTTCCGCTTAGCGTACAGCCTCAGGGTGCTGGATTTGGGGTGAAACCCTCCATGCATGGTAAGGAGCTTTCTTGTCTTTATGTCAGTGGCTTCTATCTCCTCCTTTGGCCAGCCTATTACCCCAGCAGGGTACCTGATCACGGGCATGGCGTACGTGTTGATGGCCCGGATCTTGTTCTTACCATTCAGCTGACTCCTCAGGACTTGCCTGACCCTCTGCAGGTACTTGGTGGTTGCAGCTTTTCTAGCGGCCTCTTCATGGTTCCCATTCGCCTGTGGGATCCCCAAGTACTTGTAACTGTCCTCTTTGTCTGCAATGTTGCCTTCTGGTAGTTCAATCCCCTCAGTTCTGACTACCTTCCCTCTCTTTGTTACCATCCGACTACACTTCTCCAGTCCGAACGACATTCCAATGTCATTGCTGTATAGCCTGGTAGTGTGGATCAGTGAATCGATGTCTCGTTCACTCTTGGCATACAGCTTGATGTCATCCATGTACAGGAGGTGGCTGACAACTGCTCCGTTCCGTAGTCGGTATCCATAGCCAGTCTTGTTAATGATCTCACTGAGGGGGTTCAGGCCTATGCAGAACACCAGTGGGGACAGAGCATCTCCTTGGTAGATCCCGCACTTGATGGTGACTTGTGCTATGGGCTTGGAGTTGGCCTCTAGTGTTGTACGCCACATCCCCATTGAGTTCCTGATGAAGGCTCTTAGGGTCCCATTGATCTTGTACAATTCTAGGCATTCCAGTATCCAGCTGTGGGGCATTGAGTCATAGGCCTTCTTGTAATCAATCCAGGCAGTGCACAGGTTGGTCAGTCTGGTCTTGCAGTCTCGGCTGATTGTTCTGTCTACCAGTAGCTGGTGTTTTGCGCCTCTGGTATTCTTGCCAATTCCTTTCTGTGTCCCGCTCATGTATTGACCCATGTGCCTGTTCATCTTAGCCGATATGATGCCTGACAGGAGCTTCCATGTAGTACTGAGGCAGGTTATTGGTCGGTAGTTGGAGGGGATCGGTCCCTTCTTGGGGTCCTTGGGGATCAGGACCGTCCGGCCTTCAGTTAGCCATTCCGGGTGTCTCTCGTTAACTAGCAGCTGGTTCATTTGTGCTGCCAGACGCTCGTGGAGTGCAGTCAGCTTCTTCAGCCAGTAGGCGTGAACCATGTCGGGCCCTGGTGCTGTCCAACTCTTCATACTGGAGACCCTTTCTTGGATATCTGCCACTGTGATGGTTACTGGACCCTGTTCAGGGAGGTCGCTGTGGTCAGCCCTCAGATCCTCTAGCCACTGAGCATTGCCGTTATGGGTTGCATCCTTCTCCCATATGCTCTTCCAGTATTGCTCCGTCTCCAGCCTTGGTGGTGCTGTTCTCTTATTGTTCCCTTGCCACTGAGAGTACACCTTTGCTGGTTCCGTGGAGAACAGCTGGTTTGTTCTCCTGCCTTCTATCTCTCTGGTGTACCTCCTCAAGCGGCTGGCCAAGGCTGTGAGTCTTTGCTTGGCAGTTTCCAAGGCCTCAGGTATGGACAGCTTGCTGTATTTCTTAGGCACCTTATTTGTCGCACAGTTCTGCAACTCCGTTAGTTGGCTAACCTCCCTCCGTGCTACTTTGATCTTGCCCTCTAGCCTCCTTCTCCATGGAGGGTACTGCCCCTTGTCGCTGTTCAACTTGTAGCCAAGCATCTCACTGATCACTGCTGCCGTATTGTAGATCAGCTTGTTAGTGTCGGTAATCGTGGTTGTAGGTATTGCCCGTAGTGCTGCATTAACATCATCTAGCAGACCTTCTGAGGGTACTTCACGTAATCTTGGTAACCGGCTACGGGGGATCCAGGTTTCAAGCTTGGCCATGATCCTATTTTTCAGGTCAGTTCCTCTCGCACTCAACGATCCTTCTCCTATCGCACTTGGCTACGTACCCAATCTCGGGTGGGGGTGATGATATCGCCCCCCTGACCTGGCGTCCTGACTCCTCCTTGCCGTAGCATTTGTGTTGTACCTCGTCAATCTCTAGCTGTGAGAGCAGTCCCTTCTTTCGAATGTTGGAACACTGAGCTACTAGTTGTTTCGCTGTCATTGTGGATGTTGGGTATCCAAGCTCCCAAGCTCCCAGGCCTCTGGTAGAGGACCCGAGCTTGAAGCATAAACCACCTGCAGGGCGTGCTGGGTGTTTTTATATATATATATATATATATATCCATCCATCCATCCAGTCGCTTCCGCTTATCCTTTTCAGGGTCGCGGGGGGCGCTGGAGCCTATCCCAGCTGTCATAGGACGAGAGGCGGGGTACACCCTGGACAGGTCGCCAGTCTGTCGCAGGGCCAACACACAGGGACAGACAACCATTCGCACTCACATTCATTCGCACATTCACACCTAGTGACAATTTGGATTATCCAATTAACCTATCCCCACAAGCTATGTATATATATATATATATATATATATCATATAAATGAATAAAAACACACATGACTCTCTGGGTGTTTCTGCTTCCTCCAACAATCTAAAGACATGATAGTGATTATAAATTGCTCATAGGTGTGAATATGAATGGTTGACTGTCTCTCTGCATTTGCCCTGCAACATGCTGGCGACACTCACCCCATGGTAGCTGGGATAGTCTCCGGGATCCTGAAAAATACTAACAATAATGGTTTATATTTCCTTAGATGCTATAATGCACTGAGAAGAGGTTTTACTATTATGATTGGTCCTTACACTAAATAATTTGTGGTGTCCCCCAGGGACCCCAATTTGTAGTCATGTATCTTAAATATAGATACATGATATAAAATATAGGTAGGAAGATGGTTAATCTGTTTGTCCTCATTACGCAGCATTTAAAGTCACGAAAGCCCAAGATAAAATTGTTTTCAACAAAATCGTTAAGCTTCATAGAAACTTTCATTGTCAGTTCCTAAAACAGAACGCAAAGCTTGTTTTTTGCCTACAATGACACGACACTGCACAAACATGAATGAAACATAACAGGGTAAATGATGATGAGTGTTAGACACACTTGACTGTCTTTCGATCAGGAGAGAGGGGAGGGGGATAAATTATTCCCTCTGAAGCTGAGTACACCATAACAGACAGAAGAGGAGAAAGTTAATTGGCTGTCTCCTGGTGAACTGGGATCTCTATTCACTTTAACATGCAAAAGAACCACTAATTATAGGACACAATGCACTGCTATCTCCTGGCTCAGTGCATACTTCTCAGGTCAGACAATCAGATGTTCTCTGTAAAATCAAAGCAAAACACATCATGGAGGAGAGGCTGTAATTAGCCTTCACTCTCCAATGACATGAAAGGCTAGATGATTGAAAATATGCAAGAAGATACGATGGAATGGAAAGCTAGCAACCCTGTCTCCTGAAATTTGCATTCATATATATATTTTATCACTTCATTAAGTATACTTCCAAGTATTGGTTATACATCTTGCCTTCAGAACTACCTTAATTCTTCATGGCATAGCTTCAACAAGGCACTGGAAACATTCTTGACATAAATCCCCAATTGCTTCTGGATTGAGTCTATTTGAGTACAGTGAAGGATCTGTATGTTCAAGAACCCAGTCTGAGCTGATTTAAGCTTAATAATATGGTGTGTTATCCTGAGCAGCCATCACGAGATGGGTACAGTGTGATGATAAAGGGATGGACATGGTCACAATTTGCTGGGCTGTAGTGTTACATGACCAACAGCAGCCTGAACCATTCATACCAGACATGAGTGATCCATGCTTGCTTGTTGCTTATGCCAAATTCTGATCATGCCATCTGAATGTCACAGCTTCCTATTAGCTTGAATTGGTTGAATTCTGCTGCTTTTTTAGAGCATTCTCTGTCAACTTTAGAGATGGGATTTAGAGATTAGAGATTTAATGGGAAAATCCCACTATTAGAAGTTTCAGAAATACGCAGAAAAACATAATACACCGTGGAGAGGCAGGTCATCCATCACAGGGTACATATATGAATAGTTTTCATAAAGCCAATTTTGGCTGCTCCTCTCTTCACAAGGGGTTGCCACAGATGGAAGCTCTGCATATTGGATTTGGCAAAGCAAACCCTAAAGGATTTATGTCTTCTCTCTGGGTCGAATGAGGTGCTTTCACTTGTTTGGCAAGTCTGTAAACCACTACACTATAGAGTCATAACATATGATTAGCATTCAGATCTCAAAATTTGTCCCTGATAAACTTCATAAACACATCAATATGTTTTATCTAAGATTGTATACACTGTTGTTTTTTTCATTTAATGCATTAAAAAAAAAAATCTAATAATGTAAAATAATGTAATAATCTAAATTGTTGGTCATTTGAGGTTGGAGAGCAAGCTGTTAAGTGAATGTTTATTGATTTAATACATCCATCTATTGTGGGCGATCGTGGCTCAAGAGTTGGCAGTTTGTCTTGTAATCAGAAGGTTGCCGGTTTGAGCCCCGGCTCCCACAGTCTTGTCATTTTGTCCTTAGGCAAGACACTTCACCCTTTGCTTACTGGTGGTGGTCAGAGGGCCCGGTGGCGCCAGTGTCCGGCAGCCTCGCCTCTGTCAGTGCGCCCCAGGGCAACTGTGGCTACATTGTAGCTTGCCATCACCAGTGTGTGAATGTGTGTGTGAATGGGTGAATGACTGAATGTAGTGTAAAGTGCTTTGGGGTCCTTAGGGACTAAGTAAAGCGCTATACAAATACAGGACATTTACCATTTATTACACAGCAACATTCTTCTGGATTCATTCAGACACCTCTGAATGAAATTCCAGTACTATCCTGTTTAGTTCTGTTTTCAGTGTACAACATGCAACGAAATATGCAGTAAGAGCTATGATAAGAAATAGTCTATGCTCTAACCGAGTCGAAATTTCTTCAATAGCCAAAAAGAAGGGAACTGCAGATTGCTATTGTCACATTGTTACAGCATAAATTATTGTGAAATGCACTTCTACCCAACGTCAGCCTAGGAAAAAAGAGCCATGTAGGTTGTGCACCCTTCTAGTGTAAGAGCCTTGTCTCATTTATTTTGATGGTTGGACTTTTAATCCCTCAGTTAAGCACAGTAATTGTATTCACTCTCTATGCGAAGCCAATCTGACCCCTGACTCCTGGCATCATATGCACTATAGAAAATATAACATGATTTGGCACCTGGGTTTGGACCCCTGATGCAAGTCCAGTCTTAGTAAAATTACAGTCTTCAGCTGCATGAGTCGACTTCAAATGTCAGCAATTCATGGGCTCGCGGAGAGGGTTGGGCGAGTGCAGAGTTAAATGTCAAGTAATGCTTTTTAAACTAATTGCCTTCAGTGTCTTTGGAGAAGCCTCTGTGGGCTGGGACTGATTAGAAAAGGCAGTTTCATGTATCTTACCACCTGATGAGTAGAAGGATATTGTTGCACTCTCAAAAAAAGAAACTCTAAGTAGTCTTACAAGTTCGTTGCTGTAAAAACTTAGGGATGTTCATTTTGTGTTACTACAGGGTTTTTAATAACTACTAAAGTTTGTTGCAAAGTATTTTTTTCCACAGTGGGGCTTAAATCATTTCTGTCACACACTCTGCAACACAACATTTCTGCATGACTTCACTGGTAATTTACACTTATTTGTACAATGACACATGTAGTGCTTCAATATGGCACAGTATATGTATAACAGAAAGCGATCAGTGCTCCCAGCAGAGCGATAAATGTTGTATTGCCTTTTAATAGTCTACAGTAGGGGCACCCTGTGGTGTTTTATAGACAAGCTAAGATTTGTATTAATGTTTGTTTAATGTACTTCTAAATTGTATTTAAGTGATGAAATTGTTGAGTTTTGGTGTCAGGGTTGACTCTTTAAATTCTTATCATATAATCTGGTGTTTGCTCTATAAAAATCGATTTGCTTGGCAGTCAAAGGTTATTAAAAAATCAATAATAACATATATTTTGAATTTTAAAAGTTAAGATTTGCTTTCAAGTTTAATCTATTATTTTTTTCTGGCTCAAATAATATAGCGGGGTAGCACCACCACAGAAAAGAAAGGAGAACGCTAAGAGGGTTAATGGAAAGCTGGCATGGCCTAGCTAGCACACCGAGACAGATGAAGAAAGATGCAGTGTATTTATTGTATTGATTATCTATTGTATCCATTAATGGCTTTTTTATCTATTTTGTGGTAAAAAAAAAAAAATTACTAATGAAAAAAAAATTAAGTCACTAGGTCATTTTTCAAGTTAGAAGAATTATTTTACAAAAAGTGCTTTCTGTAGTGATTTTTGATGTTAAATGAAACAAAGAGAAAAAACTAATATGACCAAATGACTTTTATATGAAGCAAGATTTCACATCTATGTCTTTGCCATTGTACCTGAATAACTTTGCATTGTCTAAAATTATAGAAAGAAGCTTAAATTTGTATGTTAGTAACTAGTAGAGTAAAAGTGTGAGCTTTGTGTCCCTTTTGCTTTAAACAGTACAAAAACAGGGCTGGAAGTCAATCACTGCTTAAATATGTCTAAATGATATTTTTCCTTATCTGTCATGTTTTTCTTTTTTTCAAATACAATCCAGGGGCCCATTTATCTGATCACAGGCATGTTGTCATCTTTGAATGATCACTTTGCAACCAAGTTCAATTTAAGATAAGCCAATGATGAATCAGATGTATGTGAAGTTTTGATCAGACAGCTAATTATCAGGTAGTTCCTCGAGTGGTTCACTTAATGTGACACTTCCTTTTGGGCTCTCCTAATATATGGTCTTTTGAGGATCAATTGTGAGGCCAAGGTTTTGTGAACAATCAGAAAAAAAATAACTGAAATTATATCTTCCCTAAGCTAGCTACTAATATGCCTCAATACACAACTTTTCATTGGCTGTGTGTAACAAAAAACATAGCAAAATATAAGCAGTTTTAAGATTAAGAGCCGACAGACGTCTTAGGCGCTTTTAAACAGCAGAGCCTGTAACTGAACATATAAATACTGAGAATTCAAATACAGTGTTTCATTATATGTACAGACATTGATAGTGTTTTTATAAGCTCATGCTATGAGCTTTTTGTTAGCTAACTTCACATTAAAAAAATAATGAATTTGAATTTTCATAATACATAGGTCATATTTGCAAATGAAAACCACCACATGGCTTTTCTGATGTCATTTAAGGTGAGTGTTTCTTATGAATGGAAAATTACTCACTAATTAGACAGTCATAAAAGTGCAGAGCTGCAGTCTGTTTTGGTTTCTTACATAGATCTGATATGAATACCAATTCAGGGCCTGAGATGCAAATTTAAACTGCTTTGAAATACAAGAGATTGATTTTTCATCTGGCCATCTTCTTCTCAATAGAGGAAATGATTTATTTTTGCGCAAATAAATTCATTCAATGAGAGCTTAATTAAGCAGTGATTCATGATTTGGGCTAAGCCCAACTCTCCCAAGCTTTCAGAAGAATCTCATTTTCTTGAATAACATTGATTCTTTTTTTCTTTCTTCAAAAACCCCTCCCCTTTCACTCAACTGATTAGATTACTTCACATCTGACTCATGATTTTGTGCATTTAGTGAATACAGAAATTCAGTGTAATGAGTGGATATTTTTAAAAAGTCTATCAACTGTACTAACAGCCTAATAACAGAAGTACAACTTAGTGTTTAGTGCTTAGTGCAAACCTTTCACTCGTCCACCCTCAAATACAGGAATACAATAACTTATATGGAACGGCATTTAGGAAACTATTAAAACAAAATGAACAAATAGTCCCTCATTTTGTGTGTCTTACTGTGTTCTTGCCTGTTTAACTCCACAGTGCTTTCCCCTCTGTACGTCATTATTTGGATTTTTCTTTCGCTCTGTTTCTGGAGTTTGCATTCTTGACTGTTCAATAATGCAAACTCCAGAAACACCTCATTAAGCAAGGTGGCACTCACCTCACGTAATGACACTAATGCTATACATATTCCAGTGCTTTGTATTTGTGTCAGTTATATGAAAATAAACTTGCTTTGGTTAGAGGCTGAAAATGTAGCATTGGCTCTTAGCCTTTTAGGCTTGGAAAAAAGATTTGTACTAGGACACATGAGACATTTAGACTGTAAGCAATGGGCAACTGCTTGGCATGATATACACAAATTACACAGTGTATCTCACATTTAACTACCATTAAAACATCAGACAACATACAGTACAACATAGTAATATAATATCAAGTCCCTCATTTCTTCTTGTGTCCTTCTTTTGTCCCAATTTATCATTTTAAACAAAACACCATGCTCACCTAGTTGGTACAAAATACCATTGTATGCCTGTCAAACTCTTTTACTAGCAGCATGTCACAAAAAACATCGTTTGTTCCCATTTCTTTCACTGAATCTACAAAAAATGCCAAAGATAACAAAGTGCCTAAAGATACAATTTAAAATCACTTATTTGCTAAATTGTTTGATATATGTAGACACAAGCCATATGCACTGGTTCATCCCTTAAGTTAGGTGCCTTTTTATCATTGAATGATTCATAGGTCATTGTTAGGTGCCTTAAAAACACACACACACACACACACACACACACACAAAACTTTCCTCTGCCAGATACTCAGATGGAAGGACTTAAATGGACTGAAAATAAGAAAAGGCAGCCAATGTCCAAAGAAGAACTTTAACGAATTCAGAAAGTCTAGAGAACTATTGCTCAAGGTCAGTTTAAAAAATATAAGAAAGTCTGGTTCCTTGGAAGCAAAAGAAATGAGGGGTGGCTAATGACTTTTGAATAGCACTATATATCCGATTACTTCAGGCAAGCAGAATTCAACTTCTAGAGCAGAGTCTCATGCGAGAGCATGACTCCCTTGCAGCACTCACCAAGCAGACACTTTCACGCGGATGATGCCTGCTTTTTTTGCTTGGCTTTTCAGTTCTATGAGTGTAGGCTAAATTTATGTGCAAGGAATTTAGTGTGGCACTGAATAACAGCGCTTGTGAAATGATTTTATTTGCTTGTGATTGTGCTTTGTTTTGCTTGTTGCTTTTGATATAAATGTGCTGCAATAATTTCACAAAACAAAATGCAAGAGAAAACACCAAACTCAGCCAGGATCACAAGAGGAAGGTGGTAATTCAAAGGTCATTACCGAAGTGTGCAAAAACAATAAAGCACAGTAGGATTTGGGAGACTTTTTCTATTCACCTGTTGGTGAAAAGCCAGTCCAGCACCAAGTGCTCTGAAAGTCAATCTTTCACTGTTAACCTCCTCTCCAGCCACCATCCAATCTGTGACTCTCAACAATGTACAATCTGCTCTCCAAAACAAAAGCTCAAACAATGAATCCTGTGCCCAGGGTTTAATATTACAGAGGGCTTCAAGGCCATTTTGATATTTCTGTCACATTACATTGTGTTAAAGTTCAAATGTGACTCTGGTAACCATGACTGTTTAAAAAAAAAACTCTGGGTATAAAAGGTGGCCAGAGCAGGTGTTGGTATAAAAACAAAGTCTAGCCATAGATTGTTATAAAGTGAGAAAGAAAACAAAAGGATTGATATATCTTGATATGTTTCTTGCTGGCAGGTGATAAAGGTAGAAGGCATGCAGGGTTATGTAAGTATGAATAATAGTAAGCAATGGCGGGCCGAAATGTGTCAGTGTTGGGTGTGTATATTCTCTGCAGGGTGTAGTCTGACAAAAATGGATT
The DNA here is from genome assembly GCF_041146795.1 of Maylandia zebra. NCBI lineage: Eukaryota > Metazoa > Chordata > Actinopteri > Cichliformes > Cichlidae > Maylandia > Maylandia zebra. Next base: position 23,305,266 of record NC_135172.1, on the reverse strand, counting down.
GTATGATTAAAATAAGCTTAATTTTTCCTATTTTAAGAAGTGACACTTTGCCTCTCTGCTTAAGCTTAGTATTTTATGGATCGTCTCATTAATCAACTTTATATTTATGTAATAGAAGCACTTGATTGGACTTGTGTTGGACATTAAAATGCTCAGATGTGAAAAACTGAAAAACTTTGATTCACCATCCCAAGTGAGAAATGATGATTGAAGTTACAGCAGGAAGATTAGCTGAAGCTGCCAAAGACTGATTCAATTAAAAAAAAAATTGTTAATTTTTAACTGGATGTCTCTACTAGAAATTTTGCACAACAACTTATTATTCATTTTTAAGCAAAATGTCTAATTCTAGGCTTAGTCGGATTAATCATTAATCAAAATCAATATTAATTAATCAATATCAGTTGTTTCTTCTCTGTGACATCTTCTGTCATAAACAATGATTTTTCATCATGCTTTTATTAATCTGTGCTTGTCTGCAATGGATCTTTCTTTAAGATAACTTTAAATGACTTAAAGAAAATAAATGGATGGTTTCAAAACCAAAATATGGTCGACGGTGAAAAGGTGCATGTCTTGGCACGTACTTTTTGGACGTCCAGTACTAGTTATCATTTTTAAAGTAAAGTAAAAATGAATCTATACTGTAATAGCTAAATGTATACTCAAGCATTTTAAATATTAAATATTTAAATTATTACATTTTATGTATTATTTTAATTAATTTCAGCCTAATTCTTTTTTACAGTCATTATCTGTTATAGAGCTCTATGGTTTGTTCCACTTTAAAAGTTTTATTGATATGTATATACGGCAACTTTATACTTAGTTTTAATTAAAGTATTTGAGATTTAGATCCAGTTTTCTTCTTTCATTTTTAAAAAGTAAATCCCTTCATATTGTTAAAAGGAATAGTATTTTAGCATAATTGAAATAAATGAAGAGTACTTTGTATTCCGATCTCATGTACTCTTAATCACTCTCCTCGGCAGAGCATTGTAGCATAATTTCCTGTTTTGGATGAGACTTGTGGAGTGCCAGTGTTGTCCAGGCCAAGGCAATCTGCATACTGGAAAGCTTTGAGAAAGCATATTTGGCTGCCACAGAAAGGTCTTCATGATAAATTTAGTAATGAAGATCAATCACATCTTAGTACAAAACCTGCCACCTGAGAGATCAATGGTAAATGGAGCTGACACTGAGTTACTCTTCAAATTCATTCATAGTGCTAGAGAAAGAGCACTGTCTTTGCACCCTTTGAGACAAAGACATTTTTTAATGATTTATTTAAAAATGGATGATACCCCTGTCTAAAAAGAATGCTTGGCAGAAAGGTAATAATTGCAGTAATCGCGGTTTGGTGTGATGGTAGTCTACATTTCTAAGATTACAAAGCATAACCATGACAGCACTTCATCAGAGTCTTTCCTTACAAAAACAATGTAAAAAGTGAATCAGAATCAAGTAACAAACCATGTAATGAGCTCCGATTATTAAAATGTATGTAAATGTACCATTAGTATTTACAAAGCTGTAATAGCTATAAATACATATTTATAAAATAACAAAAACTATTACTTTGTTTCTTTTTTTAATGTAATTAGTCTCTGAGCCATAGTTCAATGTTATAAACTCTGTAAACTTGCTATGAGTGATCTTTGAGGTCAGTATGAATATCAGTATAGTTATATATTCCATATATATCTCACAAGGTGACATTAACAACCATGCTGCTGCAGTTTGTAGCAAAGAAGGGTTCAAAATGTCAACATGTTCATGGGCGTCAAGCTGGTAAATATAAGCCAGCTATGAGAGAGATGCACTTGAGATGAACTGGAAAGTAGAGCTGAGCTGAGTCACTTAGATAATAAAGTAATGATAAACCATTTTCATGCTTAGTCAACACTTAAAGGCATTTTCTCCCACAGAAACACAAACATTTGCTGTTTTCCTGTTTGCCTAGAATATGAAGATTTCATATTTTCTATGTATTTTATGATTGTAAACTGAACAGACGTGAGGTTTTAAATGTGTTGGTGGAATGAAGCTAAATCTCCTCCTGATAACATTCACCATTTTCCAACAACTGATGGTTGAAAGTTCACAAAGCCAAGAAGTGGATCTTTGAATTTAAGCTTTGTGCCTATAACATAGTGATGTGCTAGGAGTAGCATCATTTTGGCCTGCTATGTTTCACCATTTTGGATTTTGTACTACTTACACAAGTATGTAAACATCTATGTTTGTTGGGAGAACAACTTCTGCTCTCTCCTTTAAACAGCCTCTCAGTAAAAAGTCAGAAAGAGAAAAAGCAATTAAGTTTCATAGCTAAAGGTATGCAGCTTTATGCTGTAGTGGAGGTTGCCAATTTTCAGCATATGAGTTAGCACTCATGCCACGGTATAATATCCCCTTCCGCTGACACTTCAGTAACATCGTAATTCCCAGACTTTATGAAGAGACATGATTAGGAATTATCAAAGAGTTATCCAAAACACATACACAGCTCTTACTACTATCAGTGGCTCTACAGTTCCACTAAACTGTGACTAATCATTACATTACTTCAGAGAGTGAGATGAAATGTGTTGTTTTGCAGACCCGCCCTCTTTATAAGCCATACCACTTTACATGTCAAGTAAGGCTCTTTCTGAATCACTGACAGAAACAGTGACAGAATGGAAACTGGAGAGGAGCACCAGCACATTTCCTGTTACAAAAACAAAAAAACCATGGTGAATGCAGTCAATGTAACAGGTGGACTGGGGCCACAGATTGGGTGCTTTGCGCTTACAGTTAATCTTGGAGACAAGAATGCAGTTTCATTAAATCAGGTATCCCGACTCCTGGAGAAAGTTAGGAAAGCGACCACTTTGTTCTGTCAAAACACAAGAGCTGCCTAGCAGGAGATACAGGTATTGCTTTTTCACAAACTAATATGCAATTAATACAATAATAACACATCATATGACCTGCTAAAGCTTTACGTGAAACTGCCGGCTGCCGTGTCTTCAGCCCTGATAGAAAAGGATGTCAAGGATATTGCTGTCTTCACTGAGAGTGAGGCAAAACTAACAGAAGACCTAATCAAGATTCACAAACCTCTGAAGAATGTGACAGCCCACGTGAACACAGATATATGGCAATGATAATTCCTCTGCAGAAGATGATACTGAAATCCATGACTCAAGTGAAGAGGACAGGTCCAATATCAAAGATGTTAAAGCAGCTATCACTTAAGACCTGGAGGGCAGATACAAAGACTCTGATCTTAAGGACTCTCTGCATGGAGCCAAACCCTAGACCCAAGAACCTAATCCCAGCTGGCGGAATACTCTCTTCAGACAATCTACAGTGATTTAGGATTTAGGGATTACAGACATTGGAGAGCAGGTATTATGGATTTATTTTTATATTTAATTAAATGTATTGTCATTTATCATCAATACTACTGCTGTATTTTTTAAACGAAATACACCATAGTTATGGCTTTGCAATCATTTTCCTTTTTCCTACTGTCTATTCTGTTGGACAGGAAGGCATGCCACTATTTTTTTTTTCTTTTTGCTGTTATTAATATTTCAAAACTATTATGCTATTTGCTATTTGTTTTTTTAAACTATAAGGTAAACCCGGAGAAGCCCAGGTGACCAGTTCACCCTTAGCAGCAGAGCCACGGGCATCAAAAATGTCATCTCATCCATGGAAAAAAGTGGCCGCGGCAGAGCTTTTTGGAGAACTTTGTACAACAGATGATAGAACCCCTAGGCCTTTGTCCAGTATCACTCAGGTTGTGTCACATCATGCAGGACATGGTACATCTGTATATCTCTTGGCAGATAATGAGGACAACCCAATCGTCTTGCACAAGAACATGACAACAGAATGAACAGGGCATAGCTGTTTTGAAATAATAATAATAATAATGGATACTTTATTGATCCCCATGGGGAAATTACTTGTTTTTCTCTGCATTTGACCCATTCACTCAGTGAAGCAGTGGGCAGCCCACTAAGCAGGCGCCCGGGGAGCAGTGTGTAGGGACGGTACCTTGCTCAGGGGTACCTCAGGGTAGCCGTTAAGTGGATTCGAACCGCCGACCTTCCGATCATGGGGCGACCACTTTACCTACTGAGCTATCCCTGCCCCAAATAGTGCAGTGTGTGTTAGTTTGGTTTATGCTTATTGTTGTATTGATGGCCTTTAACAGCACAAGTTCAACTGGAAACTTTATTTTACATAAAGAACAGAAAGTCACAGAATTGAAAAAAATGTTTTTACATTTATTTTAGAAGAAAAGAAAGTCTGGTGCTGATTGATCCTATTCTAAAATAAGACAACGTTCCTGCAAGATCGTGCTGCTACATACGACATATAACAGACAATCAACACAGGACTACATAAAGTGCAATGTGCAAAAAAACAAAACAAAAACAGTGCAACACCAGACAGAATGGCACGATACAGACACAAGACAGTGCAGACACAACAGTGCAATAGAAACGTGCAAACGACTGAGCATTGTGCAAAAAGTAACGTGGTGTATGTGTGTGTGTGTGAGAGAGAGAGTCAGTCCAGTTACTGAGTGTTCAGGAGTCTGACGGCTTGGTCTGACGGCTTGGGGTAAGAAACTGTTTTGGCAGTGAGGGCCCGAATGCCCCGATACCTCTTGAAAGAAGGCAGCGAAAGAAGTGAAGAGTGTGTGTGAGGGGTGTGTGGAGTCCTTCACAACGCTGGTGGCTTTATGGATGCAGCGGGTACGATAAGTGTCTGTGATGGAGGAAAGAGAGGCTCAGCTGTTATCACTATCTGTTGTAGGTTATCGCGATCCAATACGGTGCAGTTACCATACCAGACAGTGATGCAGCTGACCAGGACGCTCAGAGTAACAACCAGAGGAAACTATAGGTCAGGGGTGGCCAACTCCAGGCTTCAAGAGCCGGTGTCCTGCAGGTTTTAGATATTATTTCATTACCAGGCCTCTGGAGAACTTCAAGAAATGTTGAGGAGGTAATTTAGCCATTTAAATCAGCTGTGATGGATCAAGGATACATCTAAAACCTGCAGGACACTGGCTCTCGAGGCCTGGAGTTGGCCACCCCTGCTATAGGTAAACTATAGGTGTGAAAATGCCCTTAGACAGTAAATACCCAAGTGATAACGAGGGAAAAGGAAACAGGTGAAAACACAAACTAACATATGGCTTGGTGGAGAGTTAAGCTAAACACAAGACTGACCAAAATTACCAAAATAAAACAGGAAGTAACCACACAATTCAATTTCATTTATATAGCGCCAAATCACATCAACAGTTGCCTCAAGATGCTTTATATTGTAAGCTAGACCCTACAATAATACATAAAGTGAAAAACCCAGCACTCATATGACCCTCTAAAAATCCCTTTTAACAGGAAGAAACCTCAGGCAGAACCAGGCTCAGGGAGAGGGGACCATCTGATGCAACTGGTTGGGGTGAGAGAAGACAGGACATAGTGAAACGATTAATATACAACTGTGCACAGTTGGATGCAACGGAAAACAACAAGGCTATACTAGGGGTGGATTTTGATCGATTCATCGATTAAAATCGCTTCTTGCTTGCATAACGTGATATCGATTCATTAAAATCCTGGATCGATTTTTTAATATTACTTTATTTTGCCCAAAACGCCAGAATCTCAGGTTAAACCTCACAAAATTTCAACAACCACCAAACAGCTAAAACAGTAAATGAGAGCAGGAACACGGATTCTGCACAAAGACGTAAACACAAAGCACGGACCCGCCGACGGATCAGAATCAGTGAGATGTCGTCTTTCTCACCTGACGACACGGTCGGGGCTGAAAGCCGACAGCTCACTGATTCTGATGTTTCGGCGGGTCCGCGCTTTGTGTTTACGATCTTTTTACGCTGATTCTAAAGCTGTTAGTTTTATCTATCTCCAAACAATATTGACCGAACCAGCAGCAAAAGAAGATCCAAACTATGCTTCACATAAACATCATCGTGAATTCATTCTGACTTTTGCTGTTTTGCTTCCACCACACTTCATGCACAGCTCTCTCTCTCTCTCTGTATACTTCAAGAACAGTTTCCCATGTAAAAATCTGTTTTCTGCATTATTCGCTTGCTTGTTATGCACAAGTCTACCATTGTTTACAGCGCTGTCAGCCGCTGTTTTTTTTTCTTTTACTTACTTCTGAAAAGAAAACCTAATTTCTGCTGTTCAATAGGCTTCTGAATAAATTTAAACTTTTTAAAATTATGCAAAATGCAAAACGCTCAGCTGTGTCTGTAATAAAGCCGCTGTAACTTCAGAGGTAATGTTCATGTGTTGATTAATGGTTTTCTTTTGCTTTTGATGTACTGCAGAATATTTTTATAAAATCCCAGGCCAGGAAAAATCACCTTCATGTTTTTCTGTGTTTTATCTTCAGCTACTTTGACACAAAGGCATCTGCTGTGATGCTTTCACCTTCGATAAAGTCTTGCGAGTGTCAGCTTCCTTTTTATAGATACAAAAATATGTAAATATACTGATCTGAATTATAATATTTCTGACTGTCTGAGGCAAAATTTCCCAGATTCAAATCGAATCGAATTGAATCGATTCCGGACCTTGTGAATCGGAATCGAATCGATTTTAGAAATCAGTGACGATACCCAGCCCTAGGCTATACCAAGAAACTGAAACTGAAGATGCGAAGAAACTGCCATGATGAAAATAAGAACCAACACTCACATTAAGCAATAAACAGGAAACATCAACAACTGGAAATCCTGGGACACATTCTAAGGTCCTAAATGTGAGCTGGCACATTTATTTGTTTATTTTAGGGATAAAAAAAAAATTCACCATCCTACCCCAGATGAGTCACTGGCTTAATATATATTCAAATAACCTTCATTTAAATCCTGCCAAACACAACTGCAGATTTGTGGGGGCACTAAAACAGAGCTGTATTGTCTATTTGAATTCCTCATTGAGGCCCAGAGAAGGGGATAAAGTTAGAGTATGAAAAATAGTTAATACAAGTGATAAATTGCACTGATTCAGTGGTAAATAATAAGAAACCAATTACCATAAAGGTAAAGTGAAAATAAAGTGATTGGAAGAAAAGTGTTGCTGAGATAAGATTATTCTGCTAATTTATGCTTCTTCCAATCCTCTCCCTCAGTGACCTGAAAATCCAGCATGATGGATATCCTGTTGTGTTAAATGCATTACTGAAGAAGAAGGCTGCAGTTGAATACTCAAAAATATTAGGTCCAGTGTCTTCTCCTAAACACTCTCCTTGAACTGGAAAACAACACGAGGTGAAGAAAAGATGAGAAGAGGTTGTTTCCTAGCTACACTTTCAGTAGGCTTTATAAGTAGGAGGATATTCACACAAGATTGCCAACACTGCAGCTTAGATCTTTCACCCTTAATTGTGTCCTGGTTGTATCATACAGGCTATATAAATGTGGACAACACGGTCAGAAATATTACTTCATTACTAGGTTTGGAATTGAAATTAAAAAATAAGGAATACATATGAATTTAAATGGAGTGGCTGGTGATATGTGTTTCTGTCATCAGTTCAAAAATACAATGCATACATACAATACAATACAATTACTGACTTTCAATATTTGGTACAGACTTGGTGCAGATTTGATTTGATTGGTATTTTAGTCATTTTAAAATAATTGCATTTACCTTTTATTTGCAAGTGATCTCGAATTTTTAATTTTTTTTAATGTGTTGAAAATATAGTTTTAGAAATAAAAGAAATATAAGCCATAATTCTGATTTGTCAAAAAAAGATAATTTACTATAAGAAGAGCTTCCCTATGAAACCACTTTGCTTCAACGTCACGGAAGAACTCAGTAACCGTGACGACTTGCTGCCTCTCATGAAGACTCAGGATTAACACAGTTGATAAAGACTTTATTCATCAGTATTTTAATTGATAAGAATAAGATTAATTCTAATAAGGAAAAATAAGCAGCTCCTATCTTCTTTGCAAATTGGACACCTTAATTTAGGTAAATTTAGAGAATTTATTTTATACACAAATACACAAATTGTTTTTCTGAGTATTTACTTGTATCTTGAGTTGTTAGTGATAATATGGAGAGGTCTCTTCTGTTCTCACTGCGAGGAGCTAAGGTGTGAAAAAGACACCTGTGTCATGGTCCTGAGTCTGATGACTCAGTGTTTTGTGTTTCCTTATAATATTCTCTGTTCGTGTTTATTCTGGTTATGTCTTTCATTAAGATTTGCCATTTGTTAGGTTTCTGTTCTGTGCCTGCCCTGGTCCCACTTTTCTGTGTTCCCTCTGTCTGTCCATGATGTCATAGTGTCTGTTCGTGAATTTGTCTGTTAAGTTCAGTGGCTAGTCTGGATCTCTGTGTCTGTGTATTTCCTGTTTTACTTTGAAAGTCCATGTCTTATGTGAATGTGTCTCGTCATGTCTGATTACTCCCAGCTATGCTCTCCTTCTGTGTCTCATTCCCTCGTTATCCCTCTGTGTATTTAAGCCTTGTGTTTGCCTCTGTTAGTTGCTGGTCTGTCTGTGTTGTTTCCCTGAGTCGCCCTGTGGTTCCTCCGTGTTCTTCCTGTGTTCTTCCTGTGTTCCTCTGCATATCACCCTGAGAGTTTTGATTCAGTTCCATGTGTTTAGGTTTTCCCAGTTTTAGTTTATTTATTAGTTCCTATCCTCGCCATCTCCACTTAAAAAAAAACTTACTTCTCATATCAACCTCTGCCTGCACTTGGCTCCTTACTTCACCTCCACACGTCCGCCATCGCAACCGTGACAACCTGTGTATGAAAACCAATGACCCTTGTGTTACTGCCATAAGGGTCCCTCAGTCACTACAAATAGAGGAAGAAACAAAGTTATTGCAATCGTGTGCAATGAACTTGTAATCTTGTAATGGTTGCTTCAAAATGAGTGCAAGGTCTGTAACCATTTGCAGTCAGTTGCCATCTTAAAAGTAACTTTGGTGTCTTGATGTAATTTATTGACAGTATGATGGAGTCTGTCTGCTATTAGTTTGCAAATGAAAAGGGTCAAGTTGATAATTACATCCACATTACAATTTGTTTGTGATAATATGGTGAATAACTGTAACCAACAGACAACTATTACAAAGCTGTTGCCATCTATGCACATAGAAGTTCACATTAAATGATAATTCACATTAAGTGCCAGTCCAGCAAGAACCTCATGGATCTAAAACAGAAATTCCTCCACAAATCATAATGCAGTTGCTACAGAACAAACAACTTAACTGCAAAAAGACATAGGTGCTCAGCAACCTTGCTTTTATATAGGAATACAACCAGTTGGCAATCAGTTGAGTCAAGTCTCCTTTTGCAAAGAGATATGTTGCAGATGAGTTGCACTCACTGGCACAGACTGACTCCGATTTATTACAGTGTTTTGGCAAGCTGTCTACATTTATAAATTGTGCATTTACAGGAATTATTTGCAAATCTTCTAAAGTGGAACCTGTGCAACAGCCTTGCGATCACAAGTGATCACCCTGAGTTGCACATTCAACTTCTGGGTGACTTGTTGGTTGGTTGGTTGATTAGTTAATTTTACTTGGTTACTGAATGCCAAAAATTTCAGTACAGTCATGTGCAACCATCAATTACTCTAGCATGACTGAGCCAGAATGAAATGTAGCCACTGCATTTACACTCATCACCTACATCAAAACAGCTAACAACTTAAAGTGTACTGCTTTAATAAACCTTTTTTTTTTAACTTAATTTAAAACATAATAGTTCATTTAGATATTCAATATAAGTCTACTCAACCCAGTATCACAACAAAACGTGTAATAGACACACCGGTCCACCGTGTCAATTTCAAACTTTGCCTCCAAAAAATGTAATAAACATGCATACAGAAACTGCATTACCAACAGGGGGAGATAATATATTTAAAGCCACGAAGTCGACAGTGATCAGAAAACGTTTTAATTATATTCCAGGTTCCTTAACTGTCAGAATGAAATAAGGTAGGCGGCTAATATGCATTTAAATGTAAATGTCTTAATAGTAGTATCTGTTTAAATATGTCTGTGAAGGTTCTCAGTCATCCAGATCATCGTAGTCTAAGGAGCTTGGAAAGAAAAGCGTCTGGACTTCTTTAAGTGGACTTCTTTACTGGCTTCTTAGAGTATCGTTTTAAACACTTTCCTGTGACTGTTTTCATGTTGGCTTGAAATAAAATATCTCTTCTGTAATTACTGAAATCTGGTATTTCAGAATATGTGAGTTTTATTGGGTGTTTAACTAGATCTGACACAGAACAAATGCTGGTTATGAAGGTGATGTTTTTGGTTTGTTTGTTTTATTAATTTTTTGTCATTTTTGTAAATAAAATAGCGTGGACACAGAAGTGATGCACTCTGAACCAGGACTCAGGGACATTGCAGTAGGCAACAAGTATGTACAGCCTGGTTGATTGTTGGGTAGTAGATTAATTGAGTCTCTGGCGTAATTACTCAGACAGGACAGCGGGCAGACACAGATCCTCAGCATCTCTGATTATGTGGTGTTTGTGCTGTGAAAGAGGTCATTAGTCACTCACCACGGCAGCTGGACATCTTCCCAAAATACTTTGTGTGCGTATGTGTGCGCGCTAGTGTTGGAAAGTCAGTGAAATAAGAGAGAATGTGACAGAAGTGGGAACACTGAGACCACACTGCGACGTATACAGAAAAATGTAAAAAGAAAAAGAAAAAAAAGCTTGATGTGAAGATGTTCCTTATTGAGGGCTTTCAGACATGGTTTACGAGTGCTGCAAGACACGCAACACAATGAAAACATAAATATTTATGTTAATGTTAATTTCTCAGCGCTCCTTTAATCTACCAATCTTTTCCCCCTCTGCATTCCGTTCATTGTTGTCATTTTTATTTTTATTGCTACAGCCCCAAAGCACTGCCTCTGCTCTCTGCTGGCACGCTGCCCTGGACAGACTTGGCATGGTCCTATCCAATTTGGTGCTTTGCTAAGATGGATATGTTTGCTTTTCTTGCTGCTGACAGAACCCCCCACCTCAAAATAAATGTATAAAACAACTGAACTTTCTTTCCTCAAGTTATAGCTGTTGTTAGTATGTTTAGTATGTTCCAAAAGAAACTTTTATCAACAATGAATAATTGTATTATCTTTACATAGTGAAACAAATACACAAAAGAACACAACTGAAGCCAACGGAAAGAAATAACAAATTAATATATACTTTTTTTTTTTCTTTAATGAAGAGTATATAGGGGCAGGGCGAAGGACACTGTCTTAGCTGAACTCTGGACACACACACACACACACACACACACACACACACACACACATATACACATATATATATATATATATATATGGAGTGGCTCCAGCAGATCCCGGGAATAACATCGGAGATCTCTGTCCAGAAGAGCGCAGTCCTGGGAACAGCTAAGATACTGCGCAGGACCCTCAAGCTCCCAGGCCTCTGGTAGAGGACCCGAGCTTGAAGGATAAACCGCCCGCAGGGGCGTGCTGGGTGTTTATATATATATATATATATATATATATATATATATATATATATATATATATATATATATATATATATATATATATATATATATAACACATGCAGATATACACTCATCCTCCCTCCCCTTCCAAACGCCTTCAACGCTTATTCGCTCCCGATGCAGACGGTGGATCAAAGCGGACCAGCGCATATGCTGCAGGCCCAGATGCGCTGTCTAAACGGGCTGTTTCTCACCTTTTACCCATCCCTGTTGCTTGTCATGTGTTTCTATAGTGTATTGACAGTCATGTGCTTTTTGTGCTGGGGTGGTTTTTTTCTGCTCTCAAACTGTTTTCCCATTAGGAGCTAGACAGAAAATGGAAGACAGACCGTTCTTTTCTCAGCTATTTCAGTTCGATTTAATTTGTGCAACAGTCACCTTAAAGTGGTTCACAGTATAGGGTAAAGACAGATGGAAAACCAAACATATTATATTTTTACCAGCATCTAATAATAAATAATCTGTTGGGAACCCATATGATGTTAAATCAGTGTGTGTCTTTAAAACAACTGAGATGGTGTGCTGAAAAAACCAACTAATTATGACATCTGAAAAAAATGTTAAAGTCAAAGCTTAATTAAAGTTAAGTTTAAGCATCAAAAATTTGTGCATAAACCTAATTAAAATAAAGTTAAATGAAATAATAACATCATGCAACTGTTCCTTCTATAGCAAAAGCTGAAGAAGCCCATTCCCTGCACATTATTAATTAATTGGTAGTCTTTAAGCTACAAGCTTCTGAACATTTAATCTTTATAAAAACTTTAAAAAAAAAACAGCCAAAACTTATTTTCATGTTTATTGTGTCATTGTATTAGTAGTATAATATTAAAGAAGAGTGTTAAGTTAGTCCAGTATTTCTCAAACTGAGTAAGTGGGAATGGACAACCAGGTTAACAATATGTAATGAAACAAAGTTGAATGAACAGCGTTTTAGGTTTTTTAAGGGTGAAATACTAAAAATGTGACATGAAATACGTTCGAGCAACAAACCACATTTTTAGTGATTATACTGTCCCTTAAAAATTATTATACATGTTTAAATTGAACAAGTATATTAAAAATATGTACATGTAAATGCATGTACATCAATACCCGAAGAAGTCTTTTTGGTTTTTCAAACACAGATTTTGAATATCCTTGATTTACTCAGATGTTTTGGTTTGTTGCCTAAGGGCAGCATAGCACAGTTAGGCCACTTTTTCTAGGTTATTAGTGGAAAAGCAATGTTTTTAAACTATAAACTATAACTACAAATTATACAAGAGTCTCTCCTCTGTTTTCACTTTTCTATTTGTTTTTTCATCAAAATGTCTGTGTGTAGTACTTTTTCAGTGACCCAGGCGGGGCTGAACTAGAGGAGAAGAAATTACTTTTCCCTTGTCATGTTAATATTTAATGGAGTACAGAGAAAGCAAACATTAGGAGAAAAACATTCTGTGCGTTGTGGTATATGGTTGCATTCTCTCTGCATTTTGTTTGTAATTGGACAGTACAGCTTACAGTTACATGGGGTGAAAAACAAGGGCATCAGAAAAAAAATATATATCACAAAGCTAGTAAAACAAGGCTGAATACATGTAATAACTTTGGTTTTCATTGGCACAAGACCACACTGCCTCTCAACTACAGTGGAACTCTTAGCTTCAAACCATAAACTCAGCACATTTTTTAATCAGTTAACTGGCTAGCCAGTCAGAACTGAGCTATGGCTCTGTCTACTACCTGCCACGTCAGCCGGGCCACTTCTGCCTTACAGCCCAAGGGGAATAATGGCTGCTCCTTCGTCACTGACACTGTTGAGCACAAGAGGAAAAGATGAATTTGAACTGACGGAAAGAAACCACATGCTTATATTTGCACACAAGCATAGAAATGCACACAGAACAATGTCCCCTGTTCGCATCAACAGATTTGTCGAGTTGTTCTACTGTGGACTGTTTCTTTTCTTTCTTTTTTTAACACATTTTTTTAAGACTCTCAAAGCTCAGACAGGTGGTTTGGCTGTTCTTTAGCCTTAATAAAACTATGCTAATATTTAATATTCCTGAACACAATTGCCAACTTTACTTAAGCAGTTATATTATCGTCAGCCCGAGCATATTGTTCAATTTGGTTTTACTTTTTTATCCACCTGGGAGAATAAAATGGTCAGTTTGCTATCTAATCTCAATCAACCAATAAGCCAATGAGCCATAGCCCTTTGCTTTTAGTGTTTCCCTATATTAGCCTTATCAGGTTGTTGCTGAGGCTCACTCATTTTGTGGTTAGACTCCACCTCTGCTTTCTTGGACTGCAGCCGGTGGCAGTAGTCCTTGTTCTGCCATGGTCATCCATTGCGAGATGCAGGGCCACTTCAACCTCAAGCGGGTGTGGAAATGTTTCTTAAGCCACTATATTCAGCTTGAGTCCATCCACAATACGAGAGTCTCTGTGAAGAGAGAGTTGATACTGGCCCGGTTACTTATTTCTGTTTAGTCATGAGTGATTCAGAGGATATGCTTTGCATTTGATTTTTCGGTTCCTTCAATTAATTCCTTTACTCCGTTTATGCTGAAGAGTGGTCCCTTGGTTCATTGCATCAACTTTAAATTCAAACCTTCAAACAGGTTTGTAGTTGATATTGATAATGATTTTACCCTGTGATGCATTTTACACACATAAGTTACGAAGCATTGGTGTTGTGGTATTTGCAAACTCAGATGAAGAGGCTTTATATTCAAGTGAATGACCATCTCAATATGACAACGTATGGTCATATATTGTAATTGAAATATTTAACACAACAGATCCGTCAACAACTTGTTGTCCACTTTCTGTTGAGCCAGCTTAAAAATGCAACAGTGACACCAGTAGAACGTGAAACTTCAATTCAGTTTTATTTATACAGTATCAAATCACAACAACAGTTGCCTCAAGGGGCTTTATATTGTAAGGTAAAGACCCTACAATAATAGAAAGAAAACAAAGAAAACCCAACAATCATATGACCCCCTATGAGCAAACGCTTTCACCAGAAGAGCACTTATTGCTACCTCAAACAGCTTAGAACTTCATTTGCTTTACATGCATTCACATTTATGTAGAATTCGATAGTTTTGAGCTGTTTCATAGTTGCTCAGTGTCAGCCTGGGTCTAGCAGGCACGACTGAATAACACTGTGAGTTTTTTATTTACTAAATTGTATCTATTTGTGCATTTTCCACTACTACGTTGTGACGAAAGCAGAATAGTCAGACGGGGAATACTACCTACAAGGTCTTTAGCTTTGTCCTCCAGCTTATTTTTGCGATACCTACAGATTTCCAAGCCAGTTGCGAGATGTAATCCCTCTAGCATTCAGATTCTGTTGTGTGTTCGTTTTCAGGCTGGATGTAATTATAGTACTTTTACAAAGGATCCAAGAAAATTCCTAAGACGCTGCTCAAACCGCCCTTAACACTACAACTTCAAGGTCAACTTGGACATCTGTGTATTTTTCTGTCTCTGTCATCTCTTCAGCATGCAGGTTTTGCATTTTGCTTTCAGTGCACAATTGCAGGCTTTTACTGTCTATACAGATGATGCCATTATCTACTGTAACAGCTGTCTTTGGCATATGCAGCCTTTGAGGGCAGTCCTCAAGGCAGCCAGTGCACATGGCCAAAAAATGAAGTGTGAAATTAGACAGACTGACTTATGCTAAATAACACACCCTGGAGTTAGAGGATATTTCTGTTTCGATCTGATCATGTCGAGCGCAGAGTGGTGAGGTCCCAAAAGCAGGAGCGGGGAGGCAAAACTAATTCTTAACCAAAAGTGAGGTGGTTTATTCGAGGCTGATGGAAAAACACGCAAAACAAGGGGCAAAAGGGAACTAAGACGAAGCTAATGATAAACTTAACTGGGGAAAGCTAAAGTAAACACTAAACACTTGAGCATACAGTGGGGCAAAAAAGTATTTAGTCAGCCACCGATTGTGCAAGTTCCCCCACTTAAAATGATGACAGAGGTCAGTAATTTGCACCAGAGGTACACTTCAACTGTGAGAGACAGAATGTGAAAAAAAAAATCCATGAATCCACATGGTAGGATTTGTATGGTAGGATTTGTAAAGGGGATTTATATATACATATATATATATATATATATATATATATATATATATATATATATATATATATATATATATATATAAAAATCTTGGTTGGACGCAAACATAGGATGTCTGTAATCATAAAGAAAAAATATTCTAATAAAAATAACTTGACTGGCTTTTCTGATTCAACTTGAAGATGAGGTTGGGTGAAGTTTGTTTGAGCTCCATGTCTACCTTTCACATAGAGGGAGATGTGTGGGAGAGACACACAGAGATAGAGATGTTTATTTGTATGCTCTTTGTTTGTTCCCCAAATAGTCTTTGTTACAAGTTATCCTTTTTGGTCTGATCTGGTGATATAGGCTGTGAGGAGGAGATGACGACTGGGAGTGGATGAGGAGCGTTGTCCTCTGGGACACCTTTTTAAAATAGGTTGACACAAAAAGATCGAATAAAGGTTGTTTTTTGTACCAGGGGACAAAGTTGAATGTAAAATTTTAAGCTTATATGAAGCTGAAGCTTTTCAAGTCAGACAAATGAGGATTTTCCAAAGTAGCAACTTGCTCATTAAATGGTAACAGGAACCAGTGCTTTCAATTGGACACCTGACATCTAAGCCAGAACTGAAAACTGAAAACAGACAACAACATGATGCCAGTCGCAGAAAATTTTTAACAGATTTTACATGTATTTGATTTCAGTCACATTCTCAGTATGAATCTATTATTAAATATGAACATATTTGCAGTTATTGTGTTTGGCAACTTAACATTATGAATCTGCTTCTATCCATGGGAAGATTGTAATTTGGGGTTGCTGGCAAAGACACATTTTCATGTAATATTAATGTTCATGCAGCTAGTGAAACAACTGAAAATGCCATTAAAAAAGACAGATTCCACAGAAAACAGTTTTTTATGTTCGGTTAAATCGGATTATTAAAAGATTTTCAGGTTCTTTGAATTTACTGATTAAAATCTTAATAATTATATTAATTAATGTAAGTGTCACTTGTCATTAATGCACATTTAGATTTTGGGAGGCTTGAAAAAGAGAAGATCTTGGAAAGGGTTTTATTGTAAGTCAGCCTTAATGGGACCATATTGGAAAAAAGGTCTCATGAGCCCAACAAAGAATTAATTTGTAGGTATACTGTACACATGTAACAATTCTTTAATAACAATCTTCATTCTTCCAACATGCAGAAAGTAGAATATAAAACTGTCATCTTTTTGAAGTAAATTTCCACAATACTTGCCCCAAGTAATAAGCACCACAAACAGATTTAAATATTAACAGCTTTTTGTTTGGGAAGCGAACAAACCCAGAAATGTTTATCAGAAATCCACAGCTGGATTAGTTAAGAAGAGCTTCATTGCTCTGAGTGTTTGAAAAGCCCTAAATGGTCTCTTATAAATACCTAGTTCACCCACACTTATATTTGCGTCATACCTATTTTTATTTTATTTTTTTAATACTTAACAGCATGAAGAGGGTTGAGGCACTGCTACAACAAAAGGAGCAGAACCAGAACCATTATTTGATATGAAATGATTGGATGTGTTTGAATACAACATATGATCCTTATTTTACCGTATTGTTTAGAACACCTATAATGTTGTTTTTATTATATGATAGGTTAATATACTTAATCTTTTGTAAGAATAAAGTGTTTGATATAGCCTTTAAGTCCCTCATTGAGTAATATGAATGGAGTAATAGTTTTGGACTGTGTTTGGATCTTCTTCTGTAGGACACTATGTTTTCTTTTTTTTTTTCCCCACAACTGCGTATGTCCATACAATACAGAGTGCTTTGTTAGGTTTAGAAACACACTGTGGTTTGGATGAAAACGTCATAGAAATGACAGTGCATTTAACAAAGACAGCAGTTTGTCCTTTACAGGTGTGCATATGTGATGAGTTTAGGGTAAGTGACCCATCTCATCATTGGATCATTCTTAGCCTCTGTTTTAATGGGCTTATCTACTGTTTGGTATTTACGGAGAACATTAAATGGTTTTAGTTTGTATTCTTGTCTGAGTTTTGAGTCCTTGGTTTTTTATTTAGCTTCAGCTTCCAATCTGAGCTCTCTGTTTTCTTATGTGACTTTTTTTTATACATACATCAATCACCTGGATCACCTGTTGAGAATGAAAAAAGAAAACAAGCAGAAGAAAATGAGAGCAACAGAATAAACAACATCATGATGATATATGGGAATATAACAGTAAATACGAAATATTAAACATTATTATTTAAGATCGACAGTGCACAGTGAGACTTTTTTTTAACACTTTTTGTTTTACTGTAAAGGCAAATTTTCTGTGGTGACTCATTTTAGTTTTACTTCCTGCTGTGTGATTGTCCTGATTGTTCTCACCTGTGAGTGAATGCTTTGACACGTGCCTCTTTCCCTTCCTGTTTGCCACTCCTGAATCAGCCATTGGTGTATAAATAGTCCTGTCTTCCGATTAGGCTTCGTCACAGCATCTGTTATGTTCAGTTAGGGTTCCTCTGCATGTTGACTACCACAGTTGCTTGTGTTTGTCAAATTTATGTCTATTTGATATTTTAATGTACTTGAAAGATTTTAGAGCACCGCACACCATCCCATTGTTTATTTATGTTGGGGTTTTTTGGTGCGCCATGTATCTTGAATTTTCCTGGACTAGTCTGGACAAGTAACACAAGGTTCAAACACAGATACACAACAAAATTTATCTTCTGGCACACCAGAAGGAATAGTTTGTCCCTCGAAGAGGGTTGTTATCTGTTGTGGCCTCTGGTTTGTCCTTAACAGACACCCCTATCCAAATGTCTTCAACAGGGTACTTCCAGCAAATATGTATAACCTTGTAAACTTAAATGAGGTCATCCGCTTACTGATTTTGTTGCTTAGTAGTCACCTGGTCAAGTGTACAACATGTGGTTGAATATTGAATAAGTTGTAATTATATGCTTTTCTTCAAAAAAATTTTAAAGTCAAGGATCGACTGGGGACAGGAAAGCAATTTTGCTGAAGTCCAAAACACAATATACAAGTGGTGATTTGGACCCATTTCTAGTTTTTATAGCAGGATCTGTTCTCACAAAGACTGCCATGATTAAAGAAATACGGCACTGCGATTCTGACTCCTTTTTCTAAAACAATTGGTGGAAACCAGTATTACTGAGTACTACTGACTGATTCCAGTTCTTTGATTCTGCATCAACTATCAGACAAAATTATTGTTTCCTATCTGCTAATTCATTGTGTAAACTTGATGATCAAGAATAAAAGGTAGTCATGAAACACAGTCAAATAAGAAGCTCAAAAGAGAAAACGACTTAAAAACCTTTTTTCTAGTTTTACAAAACTCAACAATTCATACTTTACCACAGAGGTCTGACAAATGCCTGCTTTCTAAAGGCTGCTATTGAAGCTGAGAGACAGAGAAATTTTAGATGTGTAAGCACTTGAGCCTTAAAGATCAAAGGGAGTACCCTGAAGCAAGAGTAATAGATTACTGATGTGTCCTGCAACTAAAGCTAGAAATTTCATTATCTATGTGTGGCTTTCTTGTATGTAACCTGTCTGTTTATGAAAAAAAATAACTTTGAAATGGTTATAGAGCAAAGTATGATGTGGTTCTAACATGTTTACCTCGGTCTAAGATCTAGCTTCTGATTGGCTGCTTCAGTTATAAAGAGGCTCAAATAAGGAAATTGAGTGTGCCACAGTTGTTGATGTGATGCAACAACAAAACTGCTGCTAAGAAAGATATTCACCTCCATTCAGCTATCTGTTTTAGTTAGGGCAGAACCACCATATAACAAACTAAGATCACCATGGTAACAGCAGTCAGCTACAAAATTAAAACTACTGGTAGGTGACATGACTTACATTAATTATCTTGTTACAGTGCCATGTTTTGCTGGGAAACCTTTTGTCCTGGTATATATGGGACAAGTGGCACCTGCTTAAATACCTGCAATCCCGATCAGATCAAATCCAGATCAAATATTGTTGGGAACAACTTGAGGAACAAAACAGTATCCAAATGTCTCAAACCAAGCCTTATTTCTTCATATTTTATTGGGTAAATAGGAAATAGGTGCAGTAACGTATTGAATTGATATTGATATATTGATATGTACAAACATACATGGAAGTAGAGTAGACAGAGTTCTACAAACACACGAGCAGAATGAAGCACAACACACACACATCAATAGAAGAAAACAATAGAAAGAACGAGAGAATTAGTAGGTCAGCTCAGGAGAATGATAGGATTGCACTCCAGGCTTCATGAAGGACATTTCAAAGCAATTCTTTGGATTTTGACTGCTTTTGTTCTGTTCTCTGTCAAGATGATCCAACACTACTTCAATAATTGAGGTCTAGGCTCGAGGGAGGCCAATCCATAACTGATAGCGTTTCATGTGTGTTCTTTCTATGTCCAGAAGATGTCTAGTTTTCTTTCAGTAATACTTTTCTTGCATTTGCAATGTGTTACATCCTGTGAGGCTTTGGGAGTGTGTGGGTGGGGTGTTTGCCCGCTCTCTCGGCCTCCTCCTCTCCTGCCACTCCTACCCCCTCTGTCTCTCTCACTCTCCTCTCTCCCCAGGACACAGCTGCTCTTGATTAGCTTCGTTTGCCACCTGAATCCAGTCAGCAATCACCTCTGAGATTATATAAGCTGGGGATGAGCTGTGAGCAAGGGTGTTTTTTTTCCCCCTCTGTGGCTCTATGCAGTTTTTCTGCTAGGTTTTGGACAGACAGCCTCCTTGTGAGTAGATGGGCTTGTAGGCCCTGGAAGTGTCTCCCCGTGGTGAGAAGATATGAAGTGTGAGAAGTGGGAAGTGCCTCCCTTATTTGTTTGATAGCTTTTTCTTTTGTTGCTGCGAGTGTTTCCTTTGTCTCTTTGGCATTATTGGTAAACCGGCATTGCCCGGTCTTTAAGTTAACGTCATTTGTAATAAAACTATATTATTTTAGGACAACTCTGTTTTCCTTTTCATTCTGTTTCTGGACTCATTTGTTACTGGTCCCCTCACTCGCATGCCTAGACCCCTTCGGGGGGGACGTAACACAATGTTTTCGGGATCATTGTCAATTTGAAAAATGAAGCTACTGCCGATTGGATGGTATTAAATGATGGATCAAATTCTAAAAATATTTTTCTGCGTTCATAATTGTATCAGTTTTGACAATATCGCCAACACCTCTGGCTTAAATACAGCCCCAGTTCATGACACAGCCTCTACCGTGTTTTACAGATGGCTGTAGACACTCACTTTTGTACCTCTCTCCTGACCTTGTGTGTACATTCTAATGATCATATGAAATTTAAAAAAATTACATTTTTAATTCGTCGCTCATTTTTGTTAAATTTGACATACCTCAGCTTTTAGTCCCCGTTTCACTTCTTAAAGAATAGTTTCTTGACAGCCACCCTTCCACTGAGGCTTCAGCAAACAATAGATGGATCAACTGAAGGGTCAGATGTGTTTCTCAGGTTTTGTGTTAAATCTTTTCTTTTCTTTTTCTTTTTGTCTTGATTCTCAAGGGCATGAATTTTGGGTATTGTTCATCTGCTGTAGTTTTTTTTGTGTTGCATATTCTTTCTTTGTTCTGCACTTGTCCAGTTTGTACATTTTTCTAATGACATAATGACATATCATGTCAACTTTTCAGCAAATAGCTCTCTGAAATTCACCTTATGTCAAAGTTTAATTGATTCAAAAATTAGGAGCAAATTCTTTGTTTTTGCAACAGACTGTAACAAAGTGAATACAAATACACTTTAAAAATGGTTCCTTGCTAAGTTGTCTGTTACGTGATTGGTCCTGCAAGTTAAGTGTGTTTTTTATGCTTGAATGAAAGGTCAGTGTTAAGTGACTGGACTGAAAATGAGTGAACATGCAGCCGGTGTCCAAGGAAAAACTTTGAAAGACCTTCAGAAAGCCTGGAGAATTATTGCTGAAGACCACTTTTTAAAAAACAAAAAAACAAAACAAAGCCTGGCACATTGGAAGCAAATAAGAAAGGAGGAATGGCTCAAAACCTTTGCACAATATTGCATACCAAGTTTTTAGACTAAGGAAATGAGTTCACCAACTACAACTAAAATCTTTAAATGTCAAAAAAGACATTTACTTCAAAGTTAGTTGTCCATTTTGAGTGGTCATTTACTCTCTAACATCATACTTTAGTCTTCAGCTGACAGGTGTTACACCCTTGCAACAGCACATCTGCTTCACAGCATGATAACGTAATAAGGAAAAACTTTCAACCTACAGTAAAGGTCACCTGCCTGTTTAAAAAAAAAATTCATATTCTTTCTAAATTACAAATGTACATTTGCTATCAAGTTATTTGGGGTTCTTTTTATTCTAATAACCAGTTCATTTGGGGGATTGATTACCTCTGATTTTAATTGAATGCTGATTTTTTTGAGCAGTTTTGTTCTCCTCATTTACACCTGTTCCTAGACGTGCCTCCCAGGTGTGCAAAGTCTGCCAACTTATTATTTACGGTTCAGATATTCTTTCTCTACATGTATCACAGTACTGTGCTGACTGAACTGACAGGATTTCATTCACAGTTCTAAATGAAAGGCCAAGGCTGCCCTGCAATTATGCACTCACACAAGCTGAGGTCATAACAGGTGCTGTAAGACACAGGGGTCTGCAAGCACCTTTCTAGCCTAATGTACAACTGCAGAGGAGGTTTCTTTCTCTCTTGGCACCAGGATTTTGTAGATTTTAAGGTATCTGTTCGATTGAAATATTATATTTTATGAAGTACTGGTGGAGGAGTTTGCTTATTGTTCCAGAGAGGCAAATTACATACAATTTCATATATACAAAAGGCGCACCTGCGTTCACACCACTCAGCGTTCAATACACACATGCTTTAGGATCAGCAGAATGTGTTGAGTGAGTAAGCATCAGATTTAGCACAGAACTTATAAAACATGGCGTTATAAAATGTAATCGCTTTTTTTAAGCTGTCCTTTTTATTCATCCAACAGAGTTGCTATCTTTTTTATTGCAGGGCATCACAGTGGTGCAGTGGTCAGCACAGTCATCTCACAGTGACTGGGTGGAGTTTAAACGTTTTCCTAGTGTGTGTGTTTCAGCCTCTTCCGACATGCATACTAGTTTCAGTGAGACTGTGTGGCTGTCATTGTCTTAGTTTTAGCTCTGTGATAGACTGGCAGTCTGTGCAGGGTGTACCCCGCCTTTTGTCCTATGACAGCTGGGATAAGCTCCAGTCCCCCAGCTGTCATAGGACATAGTTGAATTCAACACTTCCCCATATTATTTTTTAAACCAAGATAAAAATAAAAGAATTTCCTTTTGCAAAAAAAAAAAGGTGAGTCATAGTTTTGATATGCCTTGACTTCAAGCGCATCACAGTGAGACTATACAGACAGAAAGTACACCATAGCTGTATCAACAAAAGCAAATATCACCTTAGAATTAAACAGCATGACTATTATATGAAACACCTCAAGTTGGCTCAGTTAAAAGATAAGTAAAATAAAACCTCGTTTTCCAAGAGGTGTCACTTTCTAGGGATAAATGTTTATCCTTAAAGGAAATTAAGACATAAATTTAGACATTGCACACACGCACGCATTAAACACAGTCAGTATTTCAAGATGATGTGTGAGAAAGCAAATGCTTGGTTTGCTGGACATAATATGCAGCCCTAAAAAAGGGAATCAAAGAAACCAGGCTAGGGAGGGACTGAACTTTATTTGCACTCTTAGATGAGTCTTAAGTAACAGACAAGTAAAGAGCAGGGCAGTCACATGTCACTGACCCCAAAGATAGGCATGCGAGGGATGCTGCGATTTATCATGGCATCGTTTAAGACATCCATGTGCTCTCTCACTCAGCTAATCAATACTTGGCAAGAGCTGTGTATCTTTCTGCTTCCGCAAAAAGCAAAAACATTTGAGTTTCTTCTGACATACACAAAGAAATTCACAAGAAAGCTTTTACTTCTTTATGTAAATGTTGCTATAAAATTCATTCAATCAAGGGACTAGAGCACTGCAAGAGCCTGTCCGCTAACCACAGAGTAGGGGATGTTTATTTGCCTTCCTAATGTACTCCGACACTGATGGACACAGGTAAAACATTCTGTCATGAAGAGCAAACACAAAAGCTTCTAGTCATGTCATGATTGTGATGAATAACCTTCCTGCCCTGTACAGTTAACTGTAGTGTTTAAAATACACCCACCCCTACCATCACAAAACAAGCAATACCTGGACTGAATATTTGCTGTAGTCCCAATGTGAATTTGCATTTATAGAAAGATCTGAAAATGCATGACATTTATTTAAAAGGGTTTTAAAAATAGCGACAGTTCTGAGCAAAAGACTTGACTCAATCGAACATTTAAACAGGATTAACCAAAAAAGCATATGAGCAAAAACACATGACAAAGCTAGTACAGTTTGAAAGACAAACTATTATTTCTGCACCAACAATGTGATGCCCAGAGAGCGACTGGCCAAAAAGGTGACATGTCTCTGCATGGTGTGCAGTGTGTCCTGGACAAGGGCAGGACAAAAGGAGTGCTGGGCTTGAAAGACTACAACATATGAACAGTATCTGAAGGTTTGTTGATAAAAAACAGGAGTGAACACAAAATAGGAAAAAAAAATATCCAACAAAGCTCAGACACAAAGCCTGTGAGAGACATCTGATCCTTCGCTAAAGCCTCATCAGAAATGGGCTCAGTGGGAGGGTGGAGGTGAAGAAGCCACCCTGTGCCCAATTATAAAACAACTGGATTGACAATCAGTAGCAACAGGTCTTATGAAGGTATGAGTTCAAGTTTGAATTTAAGTTCAATTTTTGACATTTTTGAAATCAGTATTGTCAGGAAAGACGTACACCATCTGTAAAAGACAGTGGAGGCTCTGTGGTGGTTTGGGACTGAAATTAAGCCAGAGGTGTTAGTGATCAAATCAGATTATGAATGCATGAAATCTAATTGGCAATAGCTTCATGATAATGATCCAAATGCACTGTCAATGCAGTAAAAGCATACGTGGATAGAAAAACATACAGTGGAACACCATCAGGCCTCTTAAGAGCCTAGACCTCAACACTGTTAAAGCAGTGTGGGATCATTCTGACAGATAATTGAGCAAAAGACAGCCAACATCCAAAGAAGATCTTTGAATGTCCTTCATAAAGCATGAAGAAGTGTTTCTTGAGATGACTTAAAGAAATTATAAAGACCCAACTTAAGAGAGTTCAGGCTGTGTTGAAGAAGGTGGTCATACCAAAAACACCAAAACGTACAAACTGTTTTGCCTGATATACTTGTTTGCAATACATTCCAGCACCTATTCCCCATTTCCCTGGAAAAATATACCGAATGTCTCAAGAATTTTGCGTTGTACTGTATATTTCATAAAACAACTATATATTTAATTTGTGGTGACAAAAAAATGAATATTGATATTTTAATCTTAAATGTCACAAATCCACTGTGTTTATTATCATATTCCATTTCTTTCTTTAGACAGTAAGTTCATGGGTCATTGTGTCTCCATGTTCTAAAAAAAAAAGTTTGATATTTCAGAAAACATGTCCGAATAAATTGGCTGTGTTTGTCTGCATTACCAATCAGTGATCTTAATCTCCTGTCTGTAGAGGCAGTTCTCTCAGGATTCTTAACTTTTCCTTTAGTTTTAATTAGACCTGATGCATTAGAGGCGGAAGGGCAGCAGGCGAGGTGAGTGCTGATTGTGTTTACCATCTGTTTGAGAATTAACATGTTGATACATCCATCTGTCCTTCAGGATTACTTAATTCTCTAAAGCACTTAAGATCTTTACTGTTTTCTGTTTTAACAGCACAAACATAAATGGGAGCATACCAAACAGGCAAAGGTCAATACTGATGGTGTAGCAGTCTTAATCATGCGCTGTGTCTGTTTTCCCAATAAATGAAGACGTTGAACTTTTCCTCTTTCGTTTATCAGCATGTATATGGTGGAAATTTTTACCATGTGAACCTCAGTTTAAGCAATAGTCGACAAAAATTTACTTAAAGGAAAATAATGATAAATTTAACAACGAAATTCGCAAAATAGTATTGTACAAAAAACAAACAAACAAACAAGAAATTCAAACATCATTGAATAATATATAATAATTTAACGAAGCTAGGTTTGTACAGTAAAATAACAACTCACCGCAAAAAGAGCACGGACAGAAAAAAGAACGGACGTTGGGGCTGAACAGCCCAAACAGTAGGGATTTCGTAGGGACAGTCACCTTGGCCATCCAGCTTCTCTTCCCTGACCCATTACCCACACTAACAACTAGGTACAAACATAAATAAAGAAAATCAACTTCCATCAAAATAGCTCGGGAGATCAGTTCATTTTAATATTCTGCTACAATGGCAGTGACGGAGATATTCACAAAAAAGCTCTCTGGCCTTTCTCCCTCTGCCACAACAAACAGGTGGAAAGAAAGCAGAGCTTAGAGGTAAATCTCTACTGTAAATATGCTCGCTGTTTGCATTTGCATTCAATCAACAGCTGTATTTACGTGAATTCTTATTTCCAAAAATTGAGAAGAAACTGAATAAAAGTGTCTTTCATAAACACCACAGTCATTATTTAAACTCTTTTAAATGACTTTCTACCTGTTTGAAAGTGCCTGTTTGAAGCATTCACAGTCAGTTCAGTCAAAAATGTTTCCATGCGAATTTGAGTTTGAAGCTATTAAAATTCCTCCAGTGCATTCTTTCTCACCGCATGACATTTCAAATTAAGGCAGGAGCTGGAGGTGGCTCACCTTCTTCTGTTTAATTAATGCTAACATAATACTGCACTTTCTCTAGTAGAATGCATAGTTGTAAAGCAAGAACAGTATTGATTGTGTCAACTGCTCAATGCAGCTCCATCTTTTTACCAGCCACGACAGCTTGGCTGGTATTGCTTTTAACTTTGTCAGTGTGTGTATGTGGGTGTCTACCATCAGGGCTGAATGTGCTCCTAGAGACACCTGGACATGCCACAAAGACAGTATTGATACTTTCATAGGTATTTATATGTCACTCTGTCTGTCTTGTCAATGCAACAGCGTCACAAAGGTGCAAGATATTATTAAGCTGGAGTTTGAAGATAGGTTTGCTCCAAGAAAAGGAGGAAAAATGAGAAAACTTTTTATCCCTGCCTGTCCATGCCCAAATTTCCTTTGAACTGTTAACTTGCCATATGAGGTACACAATAATTGACATCATGGGTGTTGTCTGAAAAGTAATTAGTGTTGGGGTTAATGTGATCCCAACTCAATGTGGTCTTTACTTAAATACTTGCATTAGTAGTAGCAGTGTTTGATAGGGAGCACTGGGATTTGGAGAGGGACTAAACAGAATGAAGTCATTCGTGATTTTAGACACCATCTCGGAGTCATTGAAGAACACTAAGCAAGCCTGTTGAGAAAGACCTTTCCTCTCTTCTGGTGTGGCTATCAATATCATCTCCTGCAAAATGACCATGCTTTTTTGTGTTTTCTCCTCATGATGACTCACTTGTTAGAGTCACCATGGGCAGAAACCTTATTTTTTCTCCTGACCTTGCCCCCATATGTTACATATTTCACTGTCTACCCCCCCCCCCCCCCCCCCCCCCCTTTCTTTTGCTGCCTAGCCTGACCTGTCCCCCCAATGTATATTGTATGTGTTGTATTTGTTGCATGTATGGTCATCTAGGCCTGTTTTTCGGCTGCGGGCAAGTGCAACTGACAAATAAAGCTTATCCTTATCCTTATGCTAGCACACAGAAAACATGCCAATATCAGTCCTAAAAGCAAGTGATTGCATTAAAATGGACTGAAAAGGTAGCTGCTTTGAAATATGAAATTCCTACAGGGAGTGCAGAATTATTAGGCAAATGAGTATTTTGTCCACATCATCCTCTTCATGCATGTTGTCGTACTCCAAGCTGTATAGGCTCAAAGCCTACTACCAATTAAGCATATTAGGTGATGTGCATCTCTGTAATGAGAAGGGGTGTGGTCTAATGACATCAACACCCTATATCAGGTGTGCATAATTATTAGGCAACGTCCTTTCCTTTGGCAAAATGGGTCAAAAGAAGGACTTGACAGGCTCAGAAAAGTCAAAAATAGTGAGATATCTTGCAGAGGGATGCAGCAGTCTCAAAATTGCAAAGCTTCTGAAGCGTGATCATCGAACAATCAAGCGTTTCATTCAAAATGGTCAACAGGGTCGCAAGAAGCGTGTGGAAAAACCAAGGCGCAAAATAACTGCCCATGAACTGAGAAAAGTCAAGCTTGCAGCTGCCAAGATGCCACTTGCCACCAGTTTGGCCATATTTCAGAGCTGCAACATCACTGGAGTGCCCAAAAGCACAAGGTGTGCAATACTCAGAGACATGGCCAAGGTAAGAAAGGCTGAAAGACGACCACCACTGAACAAGCTGAAACGTCAAGACTGGGCCAAGAAATATCTCAAGACTGATTTTTCTAAGGTTTTATGGACTGATGAAATGAGAGTGAGTCTTGATGGGCCAGATGGATGGGCCCGTGGCTGGATTGGTAAAGGGCAGAGAGCTCCAGTCTGACTCAGACGCCAGCAAGGTGGAGGTGGAGTACTGGTTTGGGCTGGTATCATCAAAGATGAGCTTGTGGGGCCTTTTTGGGTTGAGGATGGAGTCAAGCTCAACTCCCAGTCCTACTGCCAGTTTCTGGAAGACACCTTCTTCAAGCAGTGGTACAGGAAGAAGTCTGCATCCTTCAAGAAAAACATGATTTTCATGCAGGACAATGCTCCATCACACGCGTCCAAGTACTCCACAGCGTGGCTGGCAAGAAAGGGTATAAAAGAAGAAAAACTAATGACATGGCCACCTTGTTCACCTGATCTGAACCCCATTGAGAACCTGTGGTCCATCATCAAATGTGAGATTTACAAGGAGGGAAAACAGTACACCTCTCTGAACAGTGTCTGGGAGGCTGTGGTTGCTGCTGCACGCAATGTTGATGGTGAACAGATCAAAACACTGACAGAATCCATGGGTGGCAGGCTTTTGAGTGTCCTTGCAAAGAAAGGTGGCTATATTGGTCGCTGATTTGTTTTTGTTTTGTTTTTGAATGTCAGAAATGTATATTTGTGAATGTGAAGATGTTATATTGGCTTCACTGGTAAAAATAAATAATTGAAATGGGTATATATTTGTTTTTTGTTAAGTTGCCTAATAATTATGCACAGTAGTAGTCACCTGCACACACAGATATCCCCTTAAAATAGCTAAAACTAAAAACTACTTCCACAAACATTCAGCTTTGATATTAATGAGTTTTTTGGGTTCATTGAGAACATGGTTGTTGTTCAATAATGAAATTATTCCTCAAAAATACAACTTGCCTAATAATTGTTAATTGCTATTGTAACTATGTTGCAGCGAATCTTGTGTTGTTTTTTTAATAAGTTGAATTCAAAATCCTTCTCCTCACATACAAGGTCTTACATAATCAGGCCCCATCTTACCTTAAAGACCTCATAGTACCATATCACCCAAACAGAGCATTTGAAGTCCTCTCATTTAGGCTCAAGAGTTGGCAGTTCGTCTTGTAATCGGAAGGTTGCCGGTTCGAGCCCCGGCTCCGACAGTCTCGGTCGTTGTGTCCTTGGGCAAGACACTTCACCCGTTGCCTACTGGTGGTGGTCAGAGGGCCCGTTGGCGTCTGGCAGCCTCGCCTCTGTCAGTGCGCCCCAGGGCAGCTGTGGCTACAGTGTAGCTTGTCATCACCAGTGTGAATGGGTGCTTTAGGGTACTTAGGGACTAAGTAAAGCGCTATATAAATACAGGCCATTTACCATTTAGGAAATGGCATGCACTGTGCTCAGAAACCCATTCTTTTGTATTGCCGCTATGCAATAAGGGTTTCCCACTGCGCCAAGCAAAGCGCAGTTTCTATTTCTTGGGTTTTGATTTTAACCAATGTTATCCACATATTTTTACCAGTGGCTAGGCGCTGTCCCTTTGAAAGAGCCAAGAGCTTTACTTTCCACTTCCTCCATGTAGAGGTTGGCTACAATTGGGGACGCCATCGCACATGTTTTTGTCTGTAGAAACCCTTGTTGTATTCAAAATATCTGGTAAGACAAAAGTCCAACTGTGTGCAAATCTGATCAGGAGTAAAGCTGGTTCTGTTTTCTAAGAACTGCCTCAGTTGTAGGTATGCGAGTGAAGAGTGAAACAACATCAAAGGACACCATGGCTTCGTCTGGTTCCAGTGTAAGTTTCTAGACCTTGTTGTTGAAGTCAGCGGAGTTATTGATGTTGATTGATGGGATGTGTTCCCCACAAGGGGAGCTAGGACAGTGGTGCGGTGCATGGAAGAAGCTTCTCGGAAGAAAGTTGAAACGTATTCAAGAATCTTAATGAAGTCCAGTTGGGGTTTTTTTTCAGGCTCCTTAGAATATGGCTTTCAGGGTTTTTCTGTATTATTGTAGAGTTTTTACCTTACAGTATAACATGCCTTAAGATGGCTTTTGTGATTTGATGCTGTATAAATAAAACTGAAATGAAAATTGAATTGACTGGAATAGTGAATAAGTTGATATAGTCTGAAATGAAAAATCCCATTAAGTATGCCACCTTAGTTACTATGGGAAGGACTGGTGGTTCTGGCTAAACATATTAATTTTCATTTATGTAGATTCTTCATTAGACAAAGATGTGCTTAGAGTTCATTTTGCCATACGACCCATACTGCTACAGCAAACATCTCTTATCAGATGTTAAAAAAAGCCTAAAAAGAGTAGGATGTTTGTCACAGGTGATGATGGCGATGAGACTTTCACCAGGTGTCTCTTCACCAGCACTCTCTCTTCAGCTTTTTACCTTACACATATATATTGACATATTGCTGTAGTCATGTGTGATGTTATGGAGTTGAGGGTGGTTGAGGTGTAACAAAAAAAGGCAGGTCTATCTGAGAATAATAAACAATGCACAAGAGAGTGAGAGTGAGAAAAAGCCTCATTGGTATGTGCAATCCTAACCAGGAGACATGGAGAAAAGGATGAGGTGAGAAAGACATTTATTGATAGGGAGAGGATGGTTTGGTGAGGGAGGCAAGAGACAGACTGAAGGGAGACAAAGACTGGAATAAGAAAAAAGAAATGGACAGAGTGTGAGAGCTCCACCCAGTGGCTAATGAGTTTCATTCTTTGGAATTTGAGTGCAGGTCTGTGGCTCTAAGTATGACGTACGAGGATTCTGTAAGTGCAACTGTGTATGTGTCCATAACACTTTTAATCATTGATGCAGTCACACAGCAGCCACATGCACAAACCATTTGCACAACTGTGTCAAGTTGATCTTATTTGCTATGTTATCCCATCGAATCAGTGCTAGCTGTGGGTGGCTTTAATGAGGTAATGCTGTTTCTGCAGTTATACATTAAACCGCAATTTTAACAGTTTTTTTCTTTTACAAACAATCAGTATATATAGCAACTGCTGTTCTGTTTGTTATGACAGTTTCATTTTCATGGACAGAGACAGAATATCAACCAATAATCCAGAAAAAAACAAATTACATAAAAGTATAAATAAAGAAATTGAGTTGTATATCACTGATTATTTGAAGTATTTGAAGTATTTGATCCCCAAGATCCCCAAGCTTAACAAGACTTAACACTTTTTTCTCAGCTTTTTCCCCTTTCAGTAACTAATGCATTGCAGTCTCAGCTGAACAGACTGCTTAACAGACCCTGTTTTCTCACTTCTGCCACTTCATGGATGAGGCGCAGTTATACCACTTACAGTTGTTCATGGACTATTCAGGAAGGAACAAATTTCACACACTGACTTGTTGCAATGGTCGTGTCGTAATTGAGGAGCAGGTTAAAAAATTGATGAGCCCTTTAGATCGATCCTTTCTTTACCAATCATATGTTCAGTTAGACTAGAGTTAATTAAGAGTTCAGTTAGATAGATTTAATAGGTGATTTGGTATCTGCTCTTGTTGTGCTCCTCTACGTCTGTATTCTTTCCACGTACTGTTAACTAACACTAGCTGCTTCCTTAAAAGAAATACTGGCAGCCACCAGTGCTACCCATCAGCCTCGTAGTAGATACACCTATAGTATCATTCTCGGGTTATTGGATTCACAGACTTGCTTGTCCACATTGACCCACCCGTCCGCCTGGTGGGCTGGAAACAATACCACACCAGCACTGTATGGCTGAGGGTTAAAAACTACTCTTCCCTGCACTTTGACTCATAGGTGTGTCTACAATTTATAGCTGATCTGACCCATTCACTGCAGCTTGGGGGTCTTGTTTAGCTTGACTGCATGTTGTAGCAAATGGAGCACAGTTTATAACAGTGATATTTATATATACTTGTTTGTGATGAATAAAAGACTAAAAACCAAGAATATATTTCACTATTAGTATTTTTTTTCCTATACTGTGCAGAGATAATAGTGTAATTATTCATTTATTTATTTATTTTTCAGCCACTAGAGTATTCCTATATCCTGGTTGACAATCTCTAGAGCACTTAGCAACAGTTTGTTCTTCCATTTCTGTTTCCATTTTTGTATTACTGCTTCTGAAAAATGTTTTCATAGTCGCCTCAGTCGAACAGTAAAAATAACATAACTTTATCTTCACCTTTTCTGTACACTGAAATGTACATCCAAGCAAGACATATAGCCTGTCTGAGTTTTAAACCACAGTTTAACTTCAGTTTGGTTGGTCAACAAACATGGATTTTCCAGACTACTTCTATGGAAGGGGAAAGGAAGATGTTTTCCTGTGGCAACAAAATGCAGACAAACGTGGAGCTTTTTCAGTCAAGTTTAAGTCAATTATTTTCTGTTTCTCACAATATTCAAATTCTGAAATATCAACTACTAAAAAGAATATTAATTTGTTGATAACAATAATTAGTTTTGAATTATTATACAATATTTTCTCACAAAAACACTGCAAATCATGATTTTACATTGATTTTACATTCATAATATCACCATAAGTACAATCCATATGTTTCATCCCTGACCTCAGGAGGTCTCAGTGATTGATCGAGATGATCAATTCCACCAGATGCTTCTAGCCTATGGTGAATCCTCATGCATTACAAACATATGCTCATTGAGAAAACTGACAGAATCGTCACTTGGATCTATGTAGCAGTTCAAAATTTCCTTCTGATGTGTTTTAACTATGTTCAAGGCAGGAGATGGTGAGAAAAATTTCATAGTGAACAGTCCAGTTATTAATCCAATTTAAAAAAAAAAAAAAGGCCAGCAGACTGTTTGCTGTGGACACTGACCTTCTCTGTAGTGAGAAAAACCCAAACAGTCATTAGGCACTTTTAATTTTGGCAAATGTTGCATACAGAGCTTAATTCTTAGAGAATATTAAGTAGTAGTAAGTTATGCTTGAAGCAAAGAGCTGTTCACTTAATGTGTCAGTAGCATTACATGTTGATATCATGATCCACAGCAATATAATTTAGAATAATTACTGTAGAAACATTGAATCTACTTTTTTTTTTTTTTACAAGTCAGATTATTATCATATCAAGAGAGAAAGCTAATTCCCTAAGCTGACAGCATATTGTAAACACACTCTCCAAAAGAGCCCCTGTGTGTACAGGAAGCTTCGAAAAAGCAGCTGTGCAGTTTTCAATTAGGATCAATGCTAATAAGGCGAGGGGAAACAAGCAGAACCAGTAGAAAAATTACAATAGAACCTAATTGCATTGTGTTATCGCAATGCATTAAGATGTTGTAGTATGTAATAGTGATTTCTTTTTCACTTTTATTGCATCTAATTATTCCAGTTGGCGGATAATGGAAACTATAAAAGACAGTAGACATTATCATGTAATTTTGCTCATTTTAAAAACTAATTTGGAAGAAGAAGAGCAAGAAGTCATGTTTGGAATGAAGCCTATATGCATGCAATGTTTTATTTGGATATTATGATTATTTAACTATTTTTATTGCTGTTCCAATTGCTTTACATGTTAACAGCGTGGTTTTAATGAATCTTAATCATCCGTATTATTTTTATGGTGAAAGCCGGTGTTTTCTTTAAGAGAATTCAGTGTACAAATGCACTTTTGTATTACTGCATGCTATGCTATTGCCTGTACATATAATTTCAAATACTGTATGTGCAAGCACTTCCTGTGAGCTAATAGCTCACAAAAGTGCTTTTTTGTCTATGCTTGGCTCTGTATGATGTCAGGCACACAGCTCTGGTTGTGAGCACAGAACTGTGAGACCATCCAACTTTTTATTCAGATCTTAGTTATTGGACCTGCGATCCTAGCAGAGTCCAAGAATAAAAATGTGAAGCTTGAAATGAGCTTAATAGTTCCAATTTAAATATGGAAATGTCATATTTTTCCTACTCCTGTGTTATTAAATTGAATTTCCCTTGACTGTTGGTCAGTCACTAAAACTGACACTTTATCTAGGCCCAAATACACCCAAACCATTGCATTAAACACAAATAGTAAAGTGAAGAATTCCCTGAAATCCATTTTAAGCAAATTTAGCTGTTTCATAACAAAGTGAGTGAAAGTATGGCGCTATGAGAAAGAGCAAACAATGACAGAATGATGATGTGCAGCTGTCGGATTAAAGGTTGCATACACAGAGGAGTGCTTCAGAAACAGTGTTTGTTATTTCTACCGCTTCCGATAAGCTAACATGAGACAGATTAAGGTGATTAATCTGGTTTAAAGTAAGACAACAGTTACATAGTTTATTTTGTGTTTTCGCAGATACAAAAGAATTCTTCTGAGAATACAAAACAACACACTTAAAGCATTATTTCTGAGAGCCCATGAAGAAAAGTCCTGAATAACGTTTATGTCTAAATAAGCTATGTTAAAGTTTATGATAAAGACTTCAAGTTCACAGAAGTTAATCATGGTGTTGCTTAACAATGCTGACAGGTTTTTTTTGTTTTCTTTCATAAAGAATGCTTCAGTCTTAAAATCTAATCTAGGAAGAATTGTAACTGCTGTGCTACAAACAAACATAAATTATTAGAGATTTTAGTTTTGAAGCTTTTTTGCTAATCAGAGCTAACCACACAAAAAAAGTAAAATGTGTTTTTATGCCTGTCCCTGCTTTATTCTATGGACACTACTGTGTTATTAATATTTGCTTACTTCTTGATCTAAAACAGTGTAAAAATATACAGTGCTATGGAAAAAAAAAGTTTTAAGCTTTGTCAAATACTTTCTCTTTAGATATTTGACCATCACAGACAAGTCTAATTTGTCCCAAATGACAACGTGCATAAACACAAAGAGCAGTTCACAAATGTACTGAGTGGAATATTGATTTTTGTTCTTCTTTTGTGCTAAAGGCAATCTCCTTACAGAAGGCATTAAAGTATGGGCTAATATTTATAGCTATTAATTCAATAAACAGCTGCTGAGCTAGTAATGTGTCAATCACATGGCAGCAACTGCAAGATGGGCTGATAATTATAGCTTTATGTTTATTTACTAAAGGGATTATTTATTATTACTGTTGCTATTTTTTTTTAATTAACACTGTGAACTACACAATATTCTTCATCACAAGTTTACTAGAGCCAATGAAAGGACCTAAAATGTGACCAGGAAATCATTTTGATGCCTCTTTGCATTTTGCCTGAAGTATGCTGAGAAGTCTGTAGTCTTCTGAAATCATGAAAAGGATTTAATGGATAGAGAATATAAAAGAAATAAGATGCTTCAAGCATTTTAATATAGTAAGTTTTCAAAAAAAAGAAAAAGAAAAGAAAGAAAAAGATGTTGAGAATGGTAGGAAATCAGACCAAGTCTCTGCTGCCACTTCTTTCTCACAGTTTTGACAAAATGCAGTAATCCATAGTAATGATAACCTCTGCATAAAACTGATTCTGGTTTTTCCTAAGTTGTTGCCTGTGGCATTCCTCTTGTCTAGACAAATTGTTTCTTTGAAAGCCAAGAACAGGTCCCTCTAACAGCACAATCCACCAAGCGTTTGACGTCTACTGTCTGTAATTATCACAGGAGAGATGTATCACTCTTTCTCTGTGAGAAAGAATGGTGAAATTTAAATGAGGGGACTGGTGAGGCCAAAGTTATACTTCACAATATCTGCTATGTGCTAAATGATATCTTGACACAGTCTGCATATAAAATGTATCGCTCATCATTGGTCTAGCAGGGGTGTGAACAGGGTCAGAAGGTTTTCGTTCTTAATATAAAATGTATTAACTAGTAATGAGGAGGCTGTAAAAACAGGAAAAGATGCCAGTGAGTGCACTGAATAGAAGAATAATCAGTCTTTATCACACACACACACACACACACAGTTTTGTTATAAGATATTTTAATATAGTACTGTTTTTACCATTGGTAACCCCCCCCCAAAAAAAAAGTCCAGGTAGGTACCCAGTCAGGTCAGCTATTTGCATTGATCAGGGCTATTGCTCTGTTGTAAAAGCTGTCCTTGAGTCTATTTGTTCGGGACCTCAGCAGCCTGAACCTCCTGCCAGACGGCAGCAGCTTAAACACCCCGTGTCCTGGGTGTGTACCGTCCCGTAGGATGCTGCGTGCCCTCTTGAGACAGCGAGTGCTGTACAGGTCCTTCAGGGAGGGAAGAGGATGCCCAATGATTTTTTGGGCCATATTGATGACCCTCTGGAGTGCCTTTCTCTGTGCTGTGGTGCAGCTGGAGAACCACACATCGATGCAATATGTCAGCACACTTTCAATGGAGCAGCGGTAGAAGACGGTCAGCAGCTCCTTCTTCAGGTCCATTTTTCTGAGGATTCTCAGAAAATGGAGACGCTGTTGGGCCTTCTTTAAGACCGCAGAGGTGTTAGAGCTCCATTGGAGGTCTGTGTCTATGTGCACACCCAGAAACTTGAAACTGGAGACCCTTTCCACACACCCCCCGTTGATGCTGACAGGCTGCAGCTCAGACTTCCTCCTTCTGAAATCAACTACCAGTTCTTTTGTCTTGGTGGTATTGAGGTCCAGGTTGTTATCACCAATCTGACAGCCTCTGAACTTCAGCTCTGTACGCCGTCTCATCTCCTCCTGAGATGAGCCCCACCACGGTGGTATCATCTGCAAACTTGATGACTGCGTTGTCTGGGTGGGTACTATTGCTGTTTTAGGTTTTCAAACTCTGAAAGCACAGAAAACTGAAGTGTTTTCATCACTCTCGCTTGCTAATTGCAGGTGAGCACAAAATGCACATTTCAACATTTCTTAAGAGTGGAAAAGTAGCTACACACTGTGTCAGAAATACTTGTCACAATAAAAATTAGAAACAAATTACTGAGATGATTCTTTACTTGGAGGACTTGTAAAAGTGATTTTCATCAATCATTGCAATGTTGAGTGGCGAAACCAACTAATTGGGAGATTTTTGGCAAAGAGAAAAGATTCATAAACCAGAGAGGCAAAGGATTTGTCCTTTATTCTCATCATTATACATAATAGTTTGTTATGTGCTTGATTTTTGCATAAAGTTCTACTCAAAAATCTAAGGAGTCAGAGGCCCACAGTTTGCTGCAATTGCCTGTAATTTGCATGCAATTTGTTTGGAAAGATTTGCTAAATAACCACTTAAACTGAGGGGATTCACCTTAAAGTTACAACTTTTACTTTGAAGGCAAACATTCTGTTTCCTGTTTGCATCACAGTTTTTTAAATTTTTGACTATGCATCCCTATATAAAAACCACAGATGATTATTTTAATCATATGTGATGAAGCAGTGTGTTCTTTACATAAAAAACAGAATACTGTAATCTATTACATAGCCATCTTACATTTTTGTAACATATTTAAATCAAATCCATGCAGGCTGCAGATAACCAAAGGTTCACCATCACGTACATTAGAGTGAAAAACACTGAAGATGAGAAATGTACATCAGATACTTCTAACCACCTCCCCAACCTCATCACAAGTCCACTTTTCATGAAATTCATTCAAATGTGTTCATTTCACAGAGCTCTGTGATTTGAATAATATTCCAGCAAATTTAAAATGTTCACAAAGTTCAAAATAAATATGAGGTGGGTACAGAAGTTTCATACATATGCATGGGTGAGCTATTCCCTATTTATACCACTCAACTCCCTCTTCTCTCTTTCTCTCTGACATATAATGGGGTGAAGGATTGCTGCCTGAAAAGCATAACCAAGGACTCATAGGCCACCTATGATTATAGAGTGGAAAGTACAGGTAGGGATACAAAACCCCCAAGTGACCTAAGCAAATCTGGCTGTTTGCTTGACAGTTTTGTTATAAGATATTTTATTTGCATACCCTGTCCTCCAAACACATAACACTGTCCTAAAACTGCGCAAAATTCAAGAAGAAAGTTGCTTTGTTGACAGAATATAATATTGCATAATAGGTATTAAATGATAAGCAACTCTATCTACCTCCCCTGTGCTACAAAGAAACGTCTGCTACTATGTCTATGTTCAGTATGAGATGTATTTCTGGTGATTTGTAAGATCTCTCGAGACTAATGTAAAGAACAAAATTAAGACCAGGCTAGTATGAGCGTGATAAAGTAAAACACACTCTGAATCAGCTGTTCAGCCCAGTTTTAACTATTAATGCTCAAAATTCAATGTTCACGTGTTTGGAAGTTCCAAATGATAGTATTATGGTGTCAGTAGCCACATGCATGCAGAATTGTGTAGTGAAAGTCATACTGTTGCAGTGTTAATCACCTTTCTTCCCTATTCTGGTGCTTGAATTGAACTTCAAGCTGGTTATCTTGACTTGGTTGGCTAATGAACTGACATTCTGACATATAATTTGTCTTAATGACCACTGAGTAACAGAATAATGGAAAAAAGGGGAATATTTTTTTAACCTCTTGAGCGACCATGGTGTCCTAGATGAGTTTGGTCTGAGTATTTCAGAAAGTGTGGATTTACCCACACAGCCAACTCTAGGGTTTACAGACAATGGTCTGAAAATGAAAACATGTCCAGTGAGCAGCAGTCCTCTGGGTGAAAAAGCTTTGTTGATGTCAGAGGAGTCTGGCCAGACTGGTTCGAGCTGATAGGATGGCAACAGTAACTCAAATAACACAAGAGCACTCAGGGAGTGCAACTTCCCCCGAGGGTGAAGGATTATATTAAAACTTTGATGTTTATATGCCGATGTCAGCACAGGTAATATGGAAATAAGGCCTGGTATATTAATCTTTTTGTATCATTATGAATTCATATAATATTATATTGAAAAAAATGTTTTAAATAGCTCAAACAAAGAAAGTGTTCATGTCCCCCAATGACTAAAATGTTGCGTGTAATTGGTCACAGGGCTCGGTGGCGCCAGTGTCCGGCAGCCTCGCCTCTGTCAGTGCGCCCCAGGGTGGCTGTGGCTACAATGTAGCTTGCCATCACCAGTGTGTGAATGTGTGTGTGAATGGGTGGATGACTGGATGTGTAAAGGGCTTTGGGGTCCTTAGGGACTAGTAAAGCACTATACAAATACAGGCCATCTATTCACACAAAACCTGGTATGCTGTGTATAACTGGTCATGCATTATGTTTCTCATAGCATTAGTTGAAAAGTTCTTACTAATGGTAACTTTGACTGCAGTGACAAAAGATCAATATGAGATAACTTGCGTCTACAATAAGTATAAAGCTTTTTAAAATAAAGGGTTTTTCCTGTAGTGCAGATTTTTTAATGAACAGTATTTTTATTTATTTAATTTTTTTATTTATTGTTTTGTCTTTCCTTTAAAAAAAATGGTTCCACTTTCTGAAAAATCACAATTACCAGCATCCTTTTCCATTTTCATTTAATGTGCAGCTCTGATAATCATGTTCCCATTAAATGTGACATGAAATGGCAGGGATTTCATTTGATGTCTGATGGGTAATAGGCATAATATAATTTCACCGACAATATGATTAATCGTTTTGACAGAAAACAAAAACAGGTTTTTAGAAAAAGTGTGAGTTTGTTTCCCTGCTTGTTTACTGTCAAGATAAAATAATATGACCTAACCTTTGCTCCTGCTATATTTTAAAAAGACATTTTACTTAATTTATTGGAAGTTTTGAGCAAAAAAAGTTGTCTTGTGTTTGGTTGTTTGCTGGAAAGGCTCAGTAACTTACAGCAAAGGGGTAAACCAAAGACACTCTGATTTATTATTAGTAATGAATGATCAACATACCAAAATCAAAAACCTAACACATCATGAAACCAACGGCACCCACATGAATTAGACCATATCATACGCAGGCGAAAAAAGTGTCCTGAATTAGAGACCTTCAATTCCCACAGCACCCAAATGTGATCATTAGCTCAACAGAGCGCCTGACAGCTCATCCCCAGCCCGTGGCAGTTTTCTGATACATCATTTTTGCTGCTGCTTGTTTGTTTGCTTACTCAAGCAGTGGCCTGACATTCTGATAAGAAGCTGACAAAGAGCCCTCAGGGGAAGATGAAAAATAAAAATGGCATCAGACATTTAGACCTTATCTTCAGGGCCCTCAGTGTAAGGGACTATAGGGTATGGAAAGGAAGGATGGGGAGTGGTTACAGGCTGTATGTCTAGGACAGAAAGACAAGTATACAGTGGGAAAGAGAGAGAGAAAGAATTAGGAAACTTCTAACTTGTTTAACTTTAACAAGTTATATTTTAAGATTTAACAAAAAAAAGAAAACCAAACTACTGAACTCTCAAAATTTTACAATTTTCCTTGGAGAAATACATACCTCACTGACCTAGACTCACACACATTTCTCCGCAGAGAGACAGATTATATTTTGATTCTTTCTTAATATTTTTATTGAAACTTGCACGCCAATAAAGCCTCTTTGAACTGAGGAGAGAGAACGAGAGGAACGAGAGTGTGAAGCATCATCTTTCAGCAAAATTAATCGAGAGGAAAAGGAATTTCAGTGCGGCACACGAGCCGCTGGGATGTGGTGAAAAGCAGCATGACATCTGATACATCCAGTTGGGCTCCACTTATTTTCCTGTCAAGCTGTTGTTTTGCATTGTTGTTGTTGTACATTGTTGTAGAAAAACTGGACTGCTTTCAGGGAAAACTGAGAGTTAAAGTTTCAACAAAATGTCCCTTCAGATTTTGCTGAGTGTTTTGCTGATGGTTAGTGGTCATTGGTGAGAGATGTCTAATGCAAACGTGCAAGTGAGGTGCCGTTCAGAAATTAAATATCACCATTAACAGTGCATTTGTTTGTCTCTCAGTAGCAATGCTTGCCTCATAAGAGCCCAGAAATTGTACTCTTAGAAACTTTTTCCAAGAAACTAAAAGTTTCCTTCTGAGTGTTTTTGTCTGTGTTTCTACTGAAGTCTAACAACCCAAAAAGATTGGGCAAATACGTGTGCTGACATAACAGCAGCATGTAAGATGGGTGTTTATAAAAAAAACAAAAAAAACAAAACAGGGCTGTTTTGGTCTCCCTTCTTTGCTCTCTGTCCATGTCAGAGCTACAGGTACATGTCTCTGTTTGAAAGACACTTGCTCTTGAAGCCTGTTACATTCACACAACATCGGGTAATATGACACCTTTCCAAAGTGACAACGTCTGGGGCTGAAAAATGAAACCACAGCAAAAGTGTGAAGAAGAAGAAGAAGAAGAAGAAGAAGAAGAAGAAGAAGAAGAAGAAGAAGAAGAAGAAGAAGAAGAAGAAGAAGAAGAAGAAGAAGAACAACAAGAAGAACAAGAAGAACAAGAACAAGAACAACAACAACAACAACAACAACAACAACAACAACAACAACAACAACCACCTATCTAAACTACCAAAGGTACACCCTTGATAGGTTGCCAATCTGATGCAGGGCTAACACAGAGAGAAGACCATTCGCACTCACATTCACACAATTTAGATTCAACAATAACCTAACCCCACTAATGCATGTCTTTGGACTGTGGGAGGAACCCCAGTATCCAAAGAGAAGTAATATCCAGTAAACAGAAGTAATACGGTTCCCTTTGCAATTATTTGTACTACCATTTTGGGTGAGTGAACTAGTAATTCAACAGTTTTTGTGTCTGCACAGTGCACCCATATATTACATGGATGCACTTTGGTAACCAAAGCTGCAAGCATTAGGCGACATCTGTCATCCAAGCATGTTCGCTTCTTGTGTTTATAATGATAAATCAAAAGCTTAAGAACCAGGCTTCACTAACCAGTGGGTGACATTACGGTGCCATGACATCCATCCTTCTCTGACCTTCTCTCAGGTCTGTGCAGAGGTGTGGGAGTGTTCATTCTTTAGAAAGCAACCACTATGAAAAAAATGACCCCACTCCCGTTTTTATTCACCGTGTGGTTCACTGGTCCTGCACTGCTCTCTCTCTCTTTTTCCCTTCTCTTATTCACTGGATCAGGCACAAAGTTTGAGTGTTGTGTTTAAAAAGAGTAACCGACAATTTGTGCGATATACTTTGAGTTTTACCAGCTAGAGATGACTGAAATGTTGCAAACAGACTACTTGAGCAATCAGAAAAAGCCCAACCCACACGTTTAGGCTGTAGTACGGAGCCCCGCAGGGGACATGGGAGAAAAAAAAATTAAGACGGACTTTTGCGAGATCTCGCAAAACAAACTCGGGATCTCGCAAAACTTTTAGCTGCATTCTTCGGACGCCGGCTCGAAGCCGACCGGGAGGTCGAGGCACGATGTGCCGGAAAAGCGGTGTTCCTCCCGGCTGTAGTAGGTCTCGACCTCCCGTTAGCTTTGAGCTAACAGGAAGAATGCGGCTAAAACTTTTGCGAGATCTCACAAAAGTTTTGCGAGATCTCGAGTTTGTTTTGCGATATCTCGCAAAAGTCCGTCTTAATTTTTTTTCTCCCATGTCCCCTGCGGGGCTCCGTACTGTAGGCTTATGAACCAGGATTTTTTTTTTTGACAGGAAATAATCAAAATATATTTTTAAAACACATAAAAAGCTGGAAAAAGAATTGTGGGTAGTGGCTAATATGTTTCATTTTTTAATACTTAACCGCAAGCAAATTTGTTCCTTCAGGGGGAAAAAAGGAAACTTTGGACAGTTAGCTAAAAAAAAAAAAAAAAAGTCCATACAAGATTTTAAACTATTAAATCTACAAATAATACACTTATTGAGTCACAACACTGCGTCAGTCAATCCTGAAAGTGTTTTGTAAGCCCAGTTTAACCTGCTCAAGCTTCTGAAGCTGCTTTTGTTTTTTGTTTTGTTTTTTAATATCTCAAAATAATTATATGTAAAACAGCTAAAAACTAATTCAGAGTGTCTCCCCACAGCTTTGCCCTGACTGTGGCAACAAACTAACAAGAAAATGAGTTAACAGTCAACAATTACAGCTGTCACAGATGATGAGCTCTAAAAGAGTGAAAAAGGCTGTCCAAGAAAATTATTCTAACCACTTCAAGAGTGTGACAGAAGAGAGTGTGGGGTGTTTTATAAAATAAGGGTTTTATACATTAACTGCATTTATGGTTTCATCACACAGACAGGCATTCAGTGACAGGTCTTTGTGGATTAGTTAACAATGTCGCCGGGGAACTTTTCCAGTAAGAAGATATGGAGCAACTATGTCCTTATTTTAGTCGTTTTGAATTTACTTTAATGTTCTCAACAGAAATGACAAAGGGGAGGGCAGTCAGATGATAATCCGGGTCATCCTACTTACGCTGCACTGTCCACCTTTAATTGGGAGAGATTTGTATGCCACATTTGAAACATAAGTGTAGCCCAGGAGTGGGCAATTAATTTTCCCAAGGGCCACATGAAAAACTGGGACTGTGTTGGAAGCTTAGAAAGAG
Source organism: Maylandia zebra (assembly GCF_041146795.1). Taxonomy (NCBI): domain Eukaryota; kingdom Metazoa; phylum Chordata; class Actinopteri; order Cichliformes; family Cichlidae; genus Maylandia; species Maylandia zebra. Next base: position 23,261,754 of record NC_135172.1, on the reverse strand, counting down.
ATAAAATTAACATTGAACTGCTCTGTATTCATTTTATCTCCTCTTTGGAGGCTGGCTGTTCGTTTGGAACCTAAATGGTCTCAAAAAAGAGTTTTTCTGATCTAATATAATAATTTTAAAGGATTTAGACACTGTAAAGGACTTTTTTCACAATAAAGACAGATGACATCTTGGTAGGCATATCCTTTCCATTACATAGAAAACAAAATAGGGGTCAAGAACAGTCACAGCTGCTTATGCATTTCTCCTTCAAACAATAGAATACAATTATTTTGAGCTCTTTCTAAAAAAACCTTTTTAAGAATAGATGACAGACAGTCATGGCCCCTGCTCTGACAGGTGAGCGAACCAATGGGAAGATCCAATCTCATTAGGTTGGGACTGACAAACAACTTCTGTCAAAATGTTAGTCAAATTGTCACACAGGCATGCAGGTTAAACTGTAGCCTGACACAGCCGCACCATCTACCAGGGCTTAGGGCATTAATCTCCTTTATGACATTCCCCAGTCCCAGACTGGTCCGGGTTTATTGCACGGTACATGGCAGGTAGGTATGACCAAGGAAAGTCTATCTGCCACCCTATGTTTGCAATATATCATGTCATATTATATCTTATATCAAGCTTCCAATTCAGTTTTACACTTAAACATTAATTTCCAATCAAATGTGTCGAGTACAGTTAGCAGCTACATAGCTGTACATCTCATTACAAGATGATAAACACCAGCAGGCGCAACAGTGATTTATAAGGTAATTAATATTGTTACAACCAAGCACATAGTGTGAAGTACACGAGGTCAATCTCATAAGAACTAACGCCTCACAGTATAACCCTTTTTCAATATTAACATCCCAGCTACTGTCTAGTGTGCATCACATTCACATCGGGTGCTTCTGTAACTCTCAGTTTGTGTTCAGACAACATTCAATGCTGACGCAGGAAATTGGATATGATGGTCAGGATAGAAAGCCAAGTTGAGAGATCATTTTTCTTTCTTAACAAAACAGCAAGCCAAAACATTTATTGCAAGGTCATGCTTTTATTAGTTATATCTGCTATCCTTCTATTTTGTTTGCCTTCCTCACAGCCAGTGCATTAGTGGAGGGAATTCAGAATGAGGAAGTACTATTTGCCGTGTACAATACAGCCCTTGTGCTAAATGGACCACAGGGATATTTTCACTTGGTGGCTTGGCCGGCTGGTTGTGTAATTGCAGGATGGATATACGCCATGCTCTTACTGCATTTGACTATGTGCCATGGTTTATCCCTAAGAGTTTTTTGTTGTTGTTGTTGTTGTTGTTTTGGGAGGTTTTTTGGTGCACTTCTGCTCCTGTTGTCATGCAAATGATTTATTTTAGAAAATTGGAACAATTTCCTTTTAAAGCTGTATTTAAAAGGTTACAGAAGACAGAGTGAGAGAGAGGAGTGTAACTGCACCGAGTAAGATGTAGTTTATGACAGGAAGTCAGACTGGCAGTTGTAAGAATGGCACTGCAATCTAAGCTGGAAGATTTGTGATCACTCCGTGGTAAGTGTTTAGTGAAGGCGCTTGCCAATAGCTTGCAGAAATAACATTGCCAAATTCTTATTCATAGAGATGTGTAAGGATTTATATGACAAATGTGTTTCACTTGTTTAGCCGGATTGGCATCAGAGGAAGTGAGCAGGTCTCTATATCAAAGCTAACCCTCCCTTTTTTTCTGGAGGCACATTGTTGTGATTCCATTTCAGAAAAAGTGAAATATAAGGAAAACGGATGTTACAAGTGTTTTCCTTCTAGTTTGCTTAGTGGAGTTATTTGTTTTTAAGTATAGAATTGTCTAAAAGTCTTGAGCCACCTCACAAAGTGAATCAGGCAGGTTGTGTCTACACATAACTTCATGCCTAATGGCACAAGCCACAAATGTAGATACCAACTACTCACCAAGACACGGCAGCTGAAAGCAATCATATTAAAGTTGGACTCATTAGCAAAACTGGGTATGAGCAATAGCGCTTTTAAGAGGAATGTTTATTTGTTTGTTAAGCCACATTACACCGACCTGTGAATGACAGAAACTTAAACTAGTGTGTCTACATATAATAGACAACTTCAAAAAGAACCGGTTGTTTAGACACTTTGCTAACATGATTTGTCCTCGTTTCTTTAGATGAATATATTTTTAAAATCCCAGAGAGAACAGAGTTTGAGGGGGCATAAAATAATATTTTTTCACCAACAAGGTGATTCCCAAAGAGCAAACTTGACCTGTCTCAGCACAGCCTGCAGTGTGTGCTTAAAAAAAATCAGGAAACTGGAGAACTGAAGTTTAAAAGAATAAGAAGAAGGCTTAAAAAGATGAACACTATCTGGTAGACACATCCTTAAGAAATGGGGAAATAAAATCAGCAAAAACTTGAGATGCATCTGGACCTTCAGCTGATCCGTCTCTGTTGAAGCCTCATCAAAAATGGTCTGAGTGGAAGAGTGGCTGTTAAGAAGCATTTCTTAAGAGAGAGAAACAGGGAGAAAAGGCTGAGGTGTACCAAATTACGCAAAAACTAAACTAAAAATCAGCGACGAGTAATAATTCTCTGTATGACTTCATCAGTCTCTCACGTCATGCTGGAGGAATTACGCTGAAGGCTTTGGTTTATACACAATTCTCTTAAGGACCCGCTTCAACATTTTCTTGGAACATTATGTTACTGATAGCAGAAAGATCTAATTTTGTATCCACGCCATTCTAGGAGGTCCAGGTCCCTGTTCTGGAAGGATCTGGCTCGAATATAAGAATGAATTAATGAAGTAGGTCTTTATGTAAAAGCCAATGCAGAGAAGCAATCTTTGATCCGAAATCATAACAACCTGCATTTCTACTGTTCTCATAAACAATGCTCTTGTGTCTCCTGAGGAAAAATTGAGGCCTTTGAACAGAATGTGTCAGGAAGCACGTGTGCCTTTGTGCGTGTCTGTTCCAAATATCAAGAAGTGCCCCTCAGGTTAATATGGAGATGAGATCAAAGCTGACCGAGAGCCATTCAAACACAGAGGCCACTGACAATGGACCGCTTTCAGCGCCTGTCCTGAGGCTGGAACTCAGCTGACATTTAAAAGGAAGGACCTGGATTACGTTTTCCTCTCCCTTTTCATAGCTCTGCAAGAAGTCCACTTGGAAGACAGCTGTCCGATCAACTCTCACTTGCTTTTCTGCCGGGACGCTTTACATTTGTTGCCCCTGCATCACGTGACTCCTTGGGTTCTGGAGATTTCATCATATCCCTCAGAATTATATCACAGTGTGTGTGAAGTGTACAAATAAATGTTTTAGCATGATGGACAGCCTGTGCCCACAAAAGTGTACATACATTGTATGTGCACTTCTTGGCTTCAGATCAAGCTGAAAGTGATTTCAGACATTCACAAGAAAACCTGCTCCATTCACGTCAAAGAGAAAGGTGGAGGTGGGTCAGGATGACCTCAGCCTACCCCTGCTCCTATTGAGAGCTGAGAACCGATGTGGTGAACAGACGAGAGCTGAGTAGAAGGAGCCAAGTGGGAGTAGAGAAGTGGAGAGAAATGGGAGCACGAGGTGGGGAGGGTGTATGTGTGGCTGGTGTGAGGGTGAAAATTGATTTATTGCGGCGCTGATGAGGAGCGGCGTGCCAGGAGACAGTGGGTGCTCTCCAAGCCCTTGCTGCGGCAACATAAAACGAAACGGGGGCCCTCCCATCCGTTATAATTGCTGCGGAGATCTCAGCAAAGGCTTGAGGTCTGTGTGTAAAAATTTATGCAACCCTGACTGCTGGTACCCAGCTTGTTATTTATAATATCCATGTCTAGATGCCGCAAGTAGAGATATAAGGCACGCTGTTTCCGCTCTGCACTATTGGCAGCTTCAACCTACAATGTAGACACTAGCCCCGCCCACTCATAGATCAAAGAATACTGTAAACATAAACACAAACACACAAACATTCATGCGGGAAACGCATCGGTTGCCGCATTGAGCCGTCCTGGAGCAAAAAATAAAAAATAAAAAATTCTAGTTCTAAATATGTGAAAGAAAAATAAACAGCCCCGATCTGGTTAGCTGCTTAAAACCGAAAAAAACAAACAAAAAAAACCCCACACACACATGAGATTTTGTAATGGCATTCATAGGGATTTGGTACTGGTTCAGTGTAAAAGGCATGACTATTTGAGTTCAAGTCAATTACCAAGCTATAAATCATTGTACCTCATGGCTGTTGTGGGAATAATTCTTTAAAATGAGGGCTGGCAGCCGCTGTTCAAGTGCAGACACGCACACTGGGAAAAGAAAGGCGGAGGAATAACATGACGTTTTGACCTTTTCATTGAAACGTTTAGCACTCGTTCTCCCCACACATTTTATTTCAATCAAATGAAATATCCCACAGTTTTAAAGAGGTTTAACCATTCATTTGTGGCTCATTTCTACAAGACATAGTTGCTAATCTTAGGATAAACACACATTAGTGCCCATGCTTGGTAAATACACAAATAACATAAAACGATCCGACAGCGCTTGGCTAATGGTGACTGTCTGCACCACACATGTTTAAGTACCATATAAACAACCTGCAGTTTCGCACAGGGAATTTTTATGGTGCCTGAAGCTTTGACAACAGAGGAATTTACTTGAGCACCTGAAAGAGCTTTGGAGCATGCTGCAGTGGTTTAAAGCGGACACAGCATGAGGGCGGGGGATGCGGGAGGGGAGTTAGCCAATACTGCTGACAAAGGTGCTGGTAAGCTTGTTTGTCTCTCTTCTGTATATGTGTGCTTGCGTGTGTGTGAGATCTGCCTACACATGTGGACGTCTAACTGGAACTGACTAATACAGACTGTGAATTCAGCACTGTGAGAGGCTGTTTTTTTTCTTTCTTCACATTCAAATGCCACTTCCTGTAATCACGGGTAAATCTTCCATCAAAATGTCTCAAACAAATCAAAGCAAACTCATTAATAATCTATGTTGGTGTTATCACTGCGCCATCACTAATGACATTTTGGATGACAATTACAAATGGCACACTGCGATGAAAAGCACAGAAGAAAGCCGACTGATCCGAGGTGAGTTTAAGAGAGGTCAGCAGTCGATCCCTTGCCTCTTCAGACGCCTCACTCCAGCAGTGCGAGCAAGAATCTTAAAATATTCATCACAGCTCTTTAAAATTGAAATGATTGGCTCATTAAAGGATGGCGTTCAGCACAAAAGAATCAGAAACTATTGTTGCCTTGTTTTATACATCATGGGCAAAGCAGAAACATGTGATGGGCATTTATTAGTGAGATAAAGAGCAAGATTGTTAGCAAGTGAAAACTGATGTAAATGGTGAACAGTCCAAAATATGAAAACTAGAGATGGCACGATACCACTTTTTTATGTCCGATACTGATATCATAAATTTGGATATCTGCCGATACCGATATGAATCCGATATAGTGTTTTTTAATCAATAAAAATGTTTTTTTAATATCTTGCTGCTTTTTGTATAAGTTCATACTCAAGTTAAACAAAAAATCAAACAAACACTAAAGCTATTCTGTTATACCTGTATGTAAAAAATACACTGCACCCAAAATATTTCATAGTTCAGCAACACTGATCAATCTAATAAACTTAAACCTACTCCATCCTCCCTATTCTGGTATTTCAAAGAGTACTTAGCAGAAATATTAAGCAACCTAACTAATAGGGTTCTAAAACTCCCAGCAAAAAAATAAAAAATTAGGGAACCACCTCCCACCCTCCACCTCATGATGCTTAATCGACGTAATCAACTTTAATTTGATGCAGTGTGGAAAAAAATGCACAGAACTCAATTATTTTTCAAGAATAATTAAATAGATTCAACATCTTTCTTCAACAGAATTGCAGACTGCACAGACTAGGGTATATTAGACTTAATAGTTACTATATACAGTAATGGACTTCTATACATTTTTCATCAGATTAAAACTTTGGGTGTAAGATTCGGATAATTATTTATTAAAAGCGACACATTTTAAATGAGAATAAGAAAGAAAAGTATGTCTTTGTGCCCCCTTTTCCCTGTTCATGCCCTATCGTCCCCCCTGGCTAAACTTTGCTAGATCCGCCCCTGCACATTTACCAGCCGTCAGCTGTGTAGAAAAGGATCCTGGTGTAAAAAGTAATCTTAAATAAATTCTAACAACAGCTTATCAAGGTTAAACGTGCTGCTGTTGTTCAGCCGCTGGTTTCCTCTTTCTGGCGTGAAGTGGGCCAAAAAGAAACAAGAGAGACGGACTCCCGACAGAAAAGCCGATCAGCTGATCATTAAGCAGTTTCATGATTGAAGTAGCAACAGGAGAGGGAGGGAGAGAGAAGAGGCAGTCGCTCCATTTATCGGTTGTTAAGCTTAATGTGGGAATGCTTTACAAACATTCAGAGATGGACTTACACACTTGCTTTACTTCTCTCGGGGATAACTTCGTCGGAGATGAAATGCCGGTTTGGTAGCAAAGCTCCAAATGCTCAACCAGACCACTGACAGGTGCCACAGCCGCTCTATCACGTGACGCATACTGCTCCAACGTGCTAAGGTTATGAGCCGAGTTACTGCGTGTTGCAAATTTTGTGAGGTGCTTTTTTGATATTTAACGGATCGGATTACATTTTCTATTTCTCTCCGATATCCGATCCAGTAATTTAGGTCAGTATTGGACTGATACCGATACTGATACGTAATATCGGATCGGTCCATCTCTAATGAAAACACAAACTTTGTTTTATAATATGATAAGGATATATTTGTTTGTTTACACAGTTTTGGACATGTGTCTACAAAACTGTGGTTGTTTACAAGAAAACTTCAAAGGGAACCTGTAATTTCTCAAGTCAAAATAACACCAATGCTACCGTTTTTTGGGGGGGGTTCAAATAACCTATCAAGATTTTATCGTCTTATATGACAGTAAACGAAATATTTTTGGTGGTTTGTACTGTTTTTAAAAGAAGCAATTTGAAAACCTTAACTTGTGCTTTTAGGAATTGTGATGTACAATTTTCATATTTGTCATCACCTTTTGGAGATAATTGATGCTGCTCTACAGTTGTTATATATTTCATTGGTTTGTCTCGCAGAGTAGGCTTTACCTTTCTGAAGAATACAAGACAAGATTTCAAAGGGTTTTGAAAAACAGCACGGACCTGCAGGACAAAATAAGTGGAGTGAGACTTCAGCAAGCCTGGCAAACATCACATGCATTATGATTACCCACATCAAGCCCTTCTCTAAATTCCTAATGCATTCTTTACCTGCTCATCAGCTAACATGAAATTAATTTCCAGACCAAGATGAAGAAAACAAACAGACAAATAGGAAACAAAAGCAAAGCACACGGGTGGAGAACGCACAAATTAAAAGAAAGGCAACTGAGGCTGCACAGATTTCTGCTGCAGAGCAATTCAAGAGCTGCCTGTGATGGCTGAGACTCAGAGGAACAGCAGACCCAGGAGGCCTGCAGCAGCACACAGTGATGGGAATGTAAAATGAGGTGAAGAGCTATGTCAATGAGATCTTATGGAAAACAAGCAGAAGCTTTTTCGTGGGATGGGGGGTCCATGCTTCATTAGGGCAGATTTAACCTCTACTTAACCTCTGCTGACAGAAACCACAAACCAGATGAGATGCATGAAGATTGTAACATTTCTTAAGTCTCAAGGCATCCATCTAACACAAGAGTCAGAAGTTTTGCTTGTAGCAGGCAAAGCAAGAGTGTCTGAGGCTCAAACTGGTAATTAACCTCAAAGCTTGCGAAAAACAGGACAAAAATCCTGCCAGGCTTTAATCTGCTTGTCTGTGGTCGGTAAATAAGAAGCCCTGGGTATACTACTTTATTGAAACACTCTCACAGGTTGGCCTGCCAGGTAGTGGGGCATTAATATTGGCTCCAGCGAGAAGCTGTCAGGATTTATTAGTCAGTATCACTGGTACTCAGCCAGCAGGTGTCAGCTCTGGCAGAGAAAGAGAGAGCGAGATATATTCACAGATAGTAAGAAAGAGAGAGAGAGAAAGCCAGCCGCCATCACACAGAGATAGGCAAAACGACTAGAAAACAGAAAGCTGGCTTTTCTCTGCCCCTCTCTCCTTATTCTGCAGCAACATTTTAAAACTGTGTGTACAACTCCAAATCAGCAACATACTCTGCATTTCAACAAGTCACATGTTCATCATAATTTTGCTCCAGTCTTGGTTACATGCCTGCGTGCATGTAATGTATGCATGCTTAAGTTATGATAAACTTGAAGGAAAAGCCATTAGGATGAGCTTATTTGGTTATGCTAAGAGAGTTAATATTTAATTTGCACAGCAATACTGAGAAGCTGTCAATGTGTGTCATAAAAGACGAATATGAAAGCTACATTGGGAGTATGTACATGTGCTCTGTGATTTATGTTTTGGCCTTCAAAAGTTCCGTTAGCTGTTTATCGTTTAGCTCTTCTTTGGACTGCCTTAACATCGCCAAGCACTCCAGAAGGGGTGCATTTTCCTCTGTTGCTAAGCAACAGGCACAGCCTAACTACCCTGCCAAAGAATACACAGCCAAGCAGTTAATGAGGATACAAAGGACTCGACGTGAATTGCTTGACGGTGCAACAGACAAGAATCAGTGCTCATGATTTGGACTGAATGGAGAATGCTAACTCGACATGAGACATTACTGGAAAATGCAGTTCATACATTGCAACCTAAAGCATGTAAGCTTCATGTCGAGATATGTGTGTGTCTTTTTAGATTAATGTCTCCATCTAGTGACAAGTCCCTTAGGCAAAGTAGGCTAAAGACACAGTATGTCTAGGAGAGATAACGGCCAGAAGGTGTGAATTTAAGATGAACCGAAATTCACTGTAATTATAATAAGATACAGATAAATACAGTAAGTACATACTGGGATACGGATACAGTGTAAAAGTTTAACAAACTGGCACAAAGGATGCAAGTACATTTATTTTTATTATCAGTTAATACAGTTTTTTCCCAAATCAATAAAGAAAATGAAACTCATTGTACGTTTTCCGCTTTTTATCAACCTACCTCCTGTTCAAACGGGTGCCAATACGCTCAGTATGCCTCTACTTCATTCTGTGAACGATCAACCTGAAATTCAAAGGAGAAAAAAGTTGTTGGTTGTGTATTATGTAGGAACATTATTCCCAAGGCAATGTGCATTGTCACAGTAGCACAGAATGTGTTAAACACTCAGTTCTTTAGAGTTCCCTGGTTTTTAATGAATTTCAAATATTTGCATGTCTAGAAGCTAATTCCCTCTTTCTTTTCCATTCGTGGCAGGCACATACTCATTGAAATTTTCATTTCATTTTAAATTACTCAAAGAAAAAAACTATAAAGGTGGCCTCATTTAACTTGCCATAGACTTAACCCTTCTCATATTATCCTGTGATGTGTCTGTATTCATTGCTCAGGAGCGAGTGCGATTGAACAATAATGTATGGGATAATGTCTTACCAAAAAAATTGACTTTAAGCTCTGCTGGAAAAATTATGAATTCGTTTTCAAAAATGCATTGTCAGAAACAATCTTCTTTCCAAAAAAATATTTTTTTGTGCTTTTTATGAGAGTTCAGTCATAAAATACAGTAACTTAATACTGGTATTCGGCAATGTCAGATAACTTAACACTCAATTTTCACAGCAATGCATATAATTAAATCAGAATATTTTTTCCCATCATTTCTTAAAAATGATGGGCAGCTAACCTTGTTCCAGCCCTCTGGATCACTGGTTGTTCTTCTCTCTGCATTTTTCAGTTTGGTTCTTGAATTTAGTTAATGCGTTCCCTTTAAAGATCTGCTCTGCTTAATCAGTTTTTAACATCTGTCTGTCTCTCTTTGTAAGTTCATGTCTGTGTACACACTCACCAGCCACTTTGCAAAGTACACCTGTTCACCTGCTCATTAACACAAATATATAATCAACCATTCACAGGGCAGAAACCCAATGCCAAGGTATGTAGAGATGTTCTAGGCAACCTTATGGAGTTCAAACTGAACATCAGAATGAGGAAGAAAAGTGATTTAAGTTACACTGAATGTGGCATTGTTGTTGGTGATAGATAAACTGACATGAGTATTTCAGAAACGTTTGATCTTCTGACATATCTCTACACAAATGTCTATAGAATCTATAGAGAACTGTTGATACTAGAGAAGGCAACAGCTTCCAGCAGGATAATGTATGATGTATCAAACTGGGTTTTTTTAACATACCACTGAGTTCACTGTCCTCAGATGCCTTTGACAGCTGCAAAACTCAATCCAATAGAGCATCTTCGGACATACACGTATATTAAAAATACTAATAATTTGGTAGTTTCTGTTACTAAGACTCTCCAGGATCCCATTTTACTGTGATGAAACACACAGACTTACAAAGTTCAACTGGTAACGACAGGTCAAAAAAGTTACCTGTGGTGCAATTTGGTTTGGTTTATGCTAATTGCAGTGAAACCTTACTGAATACTAAACAAACAAATGGCACAGCTGCAGCCAACCTTAACATAAATACACCAAAATGCTGTATAAATTAAGACAGACTTAGTGTTTAATTTTAATAAGCCACACTGGTTACTATAGCTGTCCACTAGCAAAAAACAACAACTTTTTACTCCTTTTAAGCTATGAGAAGGCAAGGCCATTGCAGGGAAGAGCTTTTCCATTAATCTCTCTCCTCTAAGCTACCATTATTTTTCAAGGTTGAATGTCACCTACTTGTGATCTATTGATTTAGAGTCCACTTTAAACCTGAAAAGATGTTTAGCTTGAGTTTTGAATCAACTGCATGGTTATTCTTGAATTACCTTTGAGTTTACTTAATAATTAAATACATGAAAGATTTTGTTTGCAAAACATCCATTTAATGAATTTGTGTTCCTTAATTTCCTCACAAAACTCAACACCAAACTCTAATCCAGCATAGATCATCCATAAGAAGAGGCAAATATGTGACTTATAAAAGCAGCGTAATCAATAACTATACGAAAAAGGTACGTAGCCTCACAGTGGCCTTACAGTAATGCATTGCAATCAATAACAAATACACCAGATTCAGTGCAAGCTTCTTTTTTTTTTTAAGTCAGGAGTAACATGACAGGCTTATAGTGGTGTGCAAGGGAAGCAGGGTGTGCAGGGCTTTTACAACTTTATAACCTATTTGCATGTATGAGGCTAATTAATATAATTGGATCAAGGAGGATTAGACAAGGCATCTACAACATGGAACTGTGAGAGGTGAAAGGCCAAATGGCAGATGGAAGGCTAAAAACTACTGGTGGAAAGCAGAAAATGTCATTTTATTTCATAAAATACATACCTATTCTCTTGCATACATCTGAAAAATTATTGTTCCTTGGTTCGGATTTGCCCTCAATCCCAAACTACTGTTGACAGTCTGCTTTCAAAATTAATAAAAAAATATATACAATAGAATAATACCATTACTTTTTTTTCGATATTTCTAAAATGAAGCTGAATACTGAATTCAATTTTCAGCTGAAACTGTGTAATTATGTAAAAGAAAAATGGCTGAGGTGTTGGATGTCCTCTAGATGGGTTGAATTGGCAAGAAATGACAACAATGTTCAAGATCACGGATATTTGATTGTAGCAATCTTTTATTGAGAAGCACAACAGTAATGTAATAAAAGGTAAAAATATACCTTTTTTCTAAAGATAAACAACAAAGAAAATTTTATTCATAGAGCTCTTTTCTTTCAATAGCCACAAGGTTCTTTTAAAAGTACCAAGCATAGAAATTTCAAAAAAAGTAACACAGATTTTACAAGAAAGATGAAAACAATAATAAAAATAAAATGCAAACTAAATAAAGCTGAAATGAATGGTTGGCAGGTGTATAAAAGTGTTTGTGATGCAAAAATAATAAGTTACTTTGTGAGAAGTTTTTAAAATAATATATGAGAAAAGATTTTGAAATGTTTTCTCTTAAAAAAGAGATTCAGTGAGACAATGATTGGTACTCTGTGTAGCTTTCAGGTAACTTTTTGTCTTTATGTTTTTATGTATTGTCTTTTTTAATATTTATGTTGGTAGATGCTATATAAATACGATTTTACTTTTACTTTAGCAATAATGGCCCCAAACATCGCCCCTTCTTTTGTGGACCAAACTGCCAGAGAGATATGGGAGACTTCTTGAAGTACTTACCTACAGTGGTTTCCATTTAACACAAATTTGTCATGATCCTGGGTCTGCTGACCCAGCGTTTTGTGTTTAGTTTATGTAGCCTTCAGGTTTCCTAAGTTCATCGTTATCATGCCTAGTTGTTTTTTATCACTCGTGTTCCCACTATGTTAAGTCTATCATGCCTAGGTGTTTCTAGTTATTTACCCCTCGTGTTCCCACTATGTTAAGTCTCTCCTGTTTTTCATGTATTTCATGTCTGTGGCTTATGTTGTCAAGTTCAGGTTGTCATGTCTATATCTCACTGTGTTTCCTGTTTTATTGTGAAGAGGTCTGGCGTGTCTGTGTTCATCATGTTCAGTCACTCTCCCCCTGTGACGTAATTATGTTCATGTGTCAGCTGGGTCCCCATGTGTTGCCACTTCCCTCATTATCCTCCTGTGTCCATTTAGTCTGTGTGCTCTCAGTCATTCTTGGTCAGGTCGTCCGTTGTACTGCTCTGTTGTTCCTATGTCTCTGCTCCAGGTATCCCTGTCAGTTTGTTATGTTTAGAGTTTTGTATGTTTCGTTTTAGTTCACCCAGTTTAGGTCATTGTTTAGTTTTCATCGATTCCCTATTATTTTGTACCCTCGTTTCTTGCCTTAATAAACGGCTTGTTTTGTTATTCATATCTCATTTCGGTCTGCGCTTGAGTCCTTCCCTGCAACATACGGTCGGCCCTAGCCAGACCGTGACAAAATTTGTTGAAAGGTTTGATGGCAGACAGGTAATTTGTATAAGAACAAGAACCATTAGAAAAAAAAATACAGTGCAATACCAAAGTTTTTATTCATACCTTATTTCAAATGGGAAATCCAAGTTTGGAAGTCAGTATTTGGTCATCATTAGCCTGAACTCTCTTAGGCAACCTTTGATTTTTTTTTTTTTTTTTATGTATTCATCAGGAATAGTTCTTTGGGCTCCTTAAAGGCCATTCAAAGCTCTTCTTTGGATCTTGGCTTCCTTATGTTCAATTCTCTGTCAGGATGATGCCAAACTGCTTCAACGTTGAGTTGCATTTCTCAATGCAAATGTGTCATACCTCAGAGACCATGTATGGTTACGTTTTAGCAAACAGATGGATCACCTGAAAATGCCAAATGCATCTCTCAGGTCCTGTATCAGGTCTTTGCTTGATTTTCCCCTATTTTCTATGGATTTGACTTTCAGATACAGTTTATCTGCTGTGGATAGTTTTTCTTCCTTTGGCTTCCAGTTGTCTAATTTTCTCACATCTTTTAAGAACACACCATGCTGAGATATGTCATTTTTGGCTAATAGCTCTTTGGGGATTACCTTGTTGGTGCATAAATACCAACAACTGTCAAACTCTGTTATCTTTAGCATTTTTTTGTGTATTCAACTAAAGAATGGGGACAAATTATGTGTTTTTGTATCAGGCTAACTTTGCTAAGTTGCCTGTTATGTGCAGACAGAATACTGGTTGATGTCTGTTTTATGGTTAAACGATTTATTGGTCAGTGTTATGTGGTTTAACAAGCAAACAACAAAAAACAATCTTATGACTGTTCAAAGAAAACTTCAAAAGAACTTCAGAAATACTGGAGAACTATTGCTCAAAACATTTTTTTAAATGATAAAGTCTGGGTCCTTGGAAGTGAAATAAGAAGAAACGAGGGGGGGGGGGGCTAAAGACTTTTGCATAGTAAACGATATATCGTTTACTATGGTTTCAGTTGACACATCTTGATGTGTCAACTGAAACTTGAATCAAACACTGCGATGAAACTCTCACGACCGCCAGAGAAAAACTAAAGCAGAGGTGTCCAACTCCAGTCCTCGCGAGCTACTGTCCTGCAGCTTTTAGATGCATCCCTACTCCAACACAGATTAATCAAATGGTTGGATTACTTCTTCAGCATGCCATCAAGTTTGGCAAAGGCCTGACAGCAAGCCATTCATTTGATTCAGGTGTGTCGGAATAAGGACGCGTCTGAAAACTGCAGGACTGTAGCTCTCAAGGACTGGAGTTGGCCACCCCTGAGCTACAGTGTTACTTCTGCTGCAGAGGAAAGCACATTAGAGTTACCAACCTCCGAAATGACCAAAGATCAGTGAGATCAGAGCCCACTTCAATTCTTTCCAGAGTATAAGTCATCACATCAAATGTTCATGGACACTATGTAAATCAGGCCTCCATGGCTGAACAGTTGCATGGGAGCCCAATGAGAAGAAGACAACTGCTTTGGCCTAATGAGTCCAAATGCAATAGTTTTGGTTTCAGCTGTTCTGTCTTGGTGAGCAATTGGTATCTACAGCTGTGCCTTCTGCCATTAGGCATGAAGGGGCAGGTGTGATGGTGCACAAAGCTAGTATCTGCCTCACAAAGTATCACTTAAGCAATATTACAGACCCAAATACCTTGTCCAGCTCACGCTCACTGGAGAGTTCACCTCAGATGACTTTGAAGACACACGCCACTACAGAAGCATGAGATTATTATGTTTTTTTCCTTTTTCATGGTGGCTCACCAGTTGATGGGCTGTGGATGAAAATCTATAAGCTGATTTAACAGAGACAATATGGACCCCAGATGTTAACTTGTTATTTGATACACTAAAAACTCCGTTTGATTTTGCCATGTGGAGCTTCTTTGTTACAGTGCTATCTTTTAAGTGAAAAATAGCACATTGGGGAGTTTGTATTACATTTGCATCACCAATTCTCAAGGAAAATATAAACTGAGCCACAATTCACTTAAAACAACGAAAAAAAAGTTGGCTGATTGAACTTTTCACGGCATGAGACCCTAAACTTAAATTTAGAGTTCCACCTAGTTATCACCCAGTTTATGATATGTCCAAGATGTCTTTATATGGATATGCAAAAACTGAAATCTAAGGGACAAGCTTTCTGGTATCTTCTAAATTGTTTTTAGTCTGTTTGTAGTCGTATTTAAATAGGAGGCTCCATAATATAGTGGTTAACACATATTATTGGCAAGCAAAAGGTTGCTGGTTTGATTCTAGCCATAGACACAAATCCTCCTTGAGGTTTGAATCAGGATGGGCATCCAGTATAAAACTCTTGCCAAATCAAAACATGTGAAACCACCTGCTGTGGTCGGTGGTGAGACAAGGGAGCAGCTGAAAGTAGCTTTTGTTGTCGTGTTTAAATGGGCTTTGTAGCCACATGCAGA
Source organism: Maylandia zebra (assembly GCF_041146795.1). Classification (NCBI taxonomy): domain Eukaryota; kingdom Metazoa; phylum Chordata; class Actinopteri; order Cichliformes; family Cichlidae; genus Maylandia; species Maylandia zebra. Next base: position 23,246,362 of record NC_135172.1, on the reverse strand, counting down.
CAAAAAGTCCACGTGGAGAGGAAGTGTCTGAAATGCAATCTCAACACCATGTGCTACTGTCTGAAAACAAGTAGATTTTTAAATCTAACTTTAATTTATCTTCATGGACTTGACCCACATATGCTGAATTAAAGGAAGAATATATTTATATAAAACAATGGACTTCCATTTGAACAGAAAGGGTGAATGTCCATCAAAACACAATATATAACATTTTCACAGGCACTTTAGAAACTTTTATTTCAATTGTCATTTTAGTCTTGTTAGTGGACTGACCCGGGATTAAATTCTTGATATACTATATAGTGTGAAAAGCAAGTATTCATCCTCTTTATAAAAGTATAGAATGGGTGAGAAATAGAGAAACTTTGCTGTTAAAGCAGATTGAAAAGTAATGTTTCATGCTTTGTTTTCAAACCCCACTGGCAGCTGTCTTTTAGAAGTTGCTGAATTGATCTCTTATATAGTCATTTATCTGTTTATGCAGTACTAGAGGGTAGGATAAAGACACAGGCTGAAGAAAGACAAAATAAAAACTCACTGCACTCTTTGGTGGTTGAGAGGAGGGAAGTGTGCCTTGTTTCCATTCCCTCCCACTAAGTAACTGCAGCATAGCGAACAAGGCAAAGGTGCACAGAGGTTGAGAAGCAGAGCAGATTGAAATGCTGGCGCTGCATGCTACCTGTCCCTGTAAAAAATGTTTGTGTGCATGCTGGAAAGACAGTGAAATCGCCGGTCGGTGTAGCCTTCATGGCCCAACATATCCCAGACTTCATAGCGCGGCAGTGGTGTGGATAATTTTGCCGAAAAAAACGGCGGAAGCGGAGCCGCCGGAGAGTAAACTTTCAGAAGTAAGTACTGAATATTATGTCACTTATTTATGCGCAAATGTTTTTATAATGAAGAACATTAAAACATTACTGTTGGCCAAATGTCGGGAAAGTTAAGTGACATTAGCGATGTTTGTACTTTCAGCGTTAACTTGGTTTTAAAGCCTCTACTTCAAAAAATATATATATAGTTGACCTTAATCTTACAGAGAATGTGATGATTTTATGCATAATTAAAGTCAGTCATATATCCACAAACACAACAAGCTGAAAGTCAGTGATGCTGCTCGGTTTGCAGTCCTGAATATCACGGCACAAGCAGGATTCACTGCACTGTTAATGTTAGTTATGTTATATTGCTGCCTCTGTTCGGTGGTGTCGAGCCAAACGGACTTTAACGTGTGTTTGAACGAGCTGACAGTTCACTCGTTAAGCTGAAAGAAAGATGCTTTAATCACAGGAGTCACACATGTGTCCACTGTACCATCTGGGAACTCTTCTTGTTTCGTAATAACACAAACACTAAATCCTCCTTCTTTTGTACTGTTTTGTAGCAGTGTGTACACCTGAGACTGTAACCTGTCTGTCTGTCCTGCACTCTCTCTCTGTTTCTTTCTCTCTGATTGTGTAATAAAAGTATGAACATGTGTTTATAAGTCACACTTGTGTTTGAATCCTGCAGCTTATCACACATTTGATTTCCATGTGTGACAACTGCAAGTGTCCAGAGTGAGGACAGACTGAGGGACCCACTGCTGCACATCATCTGTGAGGCTTTGCACCCCTGATGATCCACCAGGACAAACTCAGCAGTGTGTGAGGAAGAGGAGGAGGAAGAGCCAGTAGCAGCTGACAGATGGAGACAATAGACAGACTGTTCCCTGTTTGTGAAGGACTGCTAGGAAAGTTTAAAATAACTAATTGTGTGTCCTGAATCAGTCGCATTAGGTAATGTTCAAATAATTTTATCATTCCAGTGTTTTCAGTGTGGGAGAAAGTACTCAGGGCCTTCAAGTTACGCACTATGAAAGGCAGCAACAAGTTTAATATTCAGAAACCTAAAGTATGTATCAGCAGCAGAATGGAGCTAAAAATAAATGTTTGTTTTGCAAATCGAGCTCAACACTGTGCATTGCAGGCAGCAGCTAGTAACTGGACTGGAGACTGTAAAGTGTATACTTTAAACTGGCGTCTGCTTTTGCCAGCTTCACTTAGCCTCTTTCCTTTCTCCCAACCAGACTGCAGTGAGCTGTGATGTGAATACCATTTTCGAGTTATCAGACTGACCTTGTCTTGTATGTTGTAAATGCCCTCTAAAAGAGTCATCCAGCTAGCCGTAGGGCCTGGTTTCATAAAATTATGTATGACTAACACACCAAGTCATTTTAGATGTTTTTATTATTATTATTGCTTTTTGCTTTATTTCATGCCTTGGAAACTTCAATGCTGACTCTAACCATAACCTCCTCATGTGCCATTTGAAGTACCAAAATGAAACCTGAAAAGATTAAGTTGCATTGACATGGCATCCAAAATAAGTTTGAAATGGCATGGAGCTTGAGGGTTCTGCGCAGTATCTTTGCTGTTCCCAGTACTGCGCTCTTCTGGACAGAGATCTCGGATGTTGTTTCTGGGATCTGCTGGAGTCACTCGCCCAGTTTGGGCACACTTCCCTGAGCACTCCAATCTCTCTCAGCCCTTGGTATTTCTCAAGGATGAAAGAACAATTAGTATTGCTACATCTATCAGTACGGCCATCTTCCTCTGCTTGCCCACCGTGTTATGTCTGGCTGGTTAGCCATCACCAGTTTGCCCATCTGTGTCTGGAATCTTAGCTCGGCCTTTCTTGACCACCCTATGGGGCGAATCCTATTTTGACCTTGGGACTTCCAGGTTGCATTCAACACAGATGTTCCTGCATGCTATGCCAGCTACTTGGTTACGGTGTTCCATGTATGCCCTACCTGCTAACATTTTGCAGCCTGCTGTTTTGGGCTGGATTGTCTCATGGGCAACTTTGCTTCTTATGCTTAGAGTTTTACATCTACATTTCCTTCACTGGCCATCTTTAGTCACTATGTTTCCTAAAAAGGATTCTACAAAAGCAACTAAACTTTTTAATTTTACTCCATATCAGCTTAATGATCAGTCATGTCTGCTGGCATGGTTAAATATAAACAGATTCTCTAATGTCCCTGCTCCAGATGGTACCTATAAATAACTGTTGCCATATTAGAGCCAAATTCCATTGATATTGTAGGGTGCCTTGGCATTCAGTAAGGAATAACTGCCACAGATCCTTCTTGGAGTTGTACCAGTTCAATCAGGGCTTTGAGAGAAAAAACATGAGAGAGGGGGAATTTTAGAGTTATCACTTGGTCAACAACATATCAATCACTCAAAGCAAAATGCTATATTCTCTTTTGTATTTGATGACCCCAATTTACCTCTGTCACCTCTTGTCCCTGCTGACTCAAACCAGGCTAAAAGAAAGCCATGTTTTTCTATTTTTTATTTTGTCCATCAGCACTATTCTATTGCTTGTGGGCGGAGGAGGAGGGGGCACTGTTTACGCCTCTTCCATCTTGATATTCTATCCAGCACAGCAGGTTTGGAAGCACTACAGTGAGCACATTAGCGTGTGGTGCTGAAGAAACCACATGGTATCTCGTCTTTGCTGACAGACACAGAGAGCAGAGGAATACATGTTGGCCTATTTTTTCTGGACACCTATCATCAAGAAGCTTTTTGTTAAATTATGAAAAATGTACAATACATTGCTCCATCTCTCAGTTGTAAAATTTTAACAGCACTCATTCCTTCTACAAAGACCAAAGCAACGAGGTGGGTTGGTCTGAAGATAGCATTTCTGTAGTTATGGCTGCCTGTTTTGACAAGCCAGCTGCGTTGTAGAAAATCAATTTTTTGTCAGGTTGTGTGTGTGTGTGCATGTGTTTGCGTTTGTGTGTGTGTGTGTGTGTGTAGGGCTATGTTCCCTTTCCTTTTTTGTGTAAAAATGTAAGAGCCAATGGCTAAATAGGAAATAGCACTGCCCATTCTAGTAATACATGGTAACATACTAAACATAAGCAGAACAAAAAATAAATTATTTAATTTAAAAACTGCAGGAACCACTTAAATAAAAGACAAGCCATATAGCACTTGTAAAGGGAAAGGAGGTAGCCATCACGATGATTCAAGTGTACATACTAATAAATATATATGTGCCAAACACAAGCCCAGTTTCAAAACTGTTACTATTTTTATGGAAGTGATTGAGCAAAAACTTCTGGGAAAGCTACACACTTTTTTTTCCAGGATGTCTAAAGCCACCACATACTTCGTTTTTTCAAGGGATTTCAAATCTGCCAAGATCCGATAGTTCATGAAGTGACTCAGAACTAAATGCAACCCACACAATCAGAATACCAATTGTCTACTTTATTCAAGGGCTTAAAAATCTATTGCAATTAATGAACAGAAACGTGTGGTGCCTTTTCCCAGCATGGCATGAAACATTAATCAGTTCATGTAAACTGAGTACTGCAAACTGACAATAACAAATCAATTTGCCATTTTAAATCAGCTCATCACTATCAGCCTGTTTGAGATAGCATACAGTGGTCTCTCTGTGTTTTTACTAATGATCAAGATCTTGAAAATATGCATTTTTAGTGTCTTATTTCAATGTTTTTTTGTTGGAGGGTTTTTTTTTTTCTTTGCTTGTTTGGGTTTTTGTTTTTTTGGAGGGGGGAGGGGCACAAAATAGATATTAGGTAAGTAGTATATTATGGTCATAGTTGGAAAGAAAAACATTCAAACAATTACACTTCAGTTACCAACAAGTGAGGTGTATCATTAGGTAAGGATTTGAAGTAGTAGCAGCATTTTTTGGTAGCTTGTATAGGTTAGGTGGTAATGGTGAATTTGCTATTGTAATTACATATTTCTTTACAGTTAAAAGTTCTAATGACTATTTGTTCTCTTTTCTCTGTGCTGTGGAGTTGTGTGTAAAGTTACAGCTGTGTGCAACAATTGTAACTTTAAAATAATATGTTTTAACCTCGCCAGTTATAAATCTTAAGAAAAAAAACTATTAAAATAAAAAAAACTATAAAGAAAATATAGAAGAACAGTTGTTCGTGGGAAAAGAAATAAAAGAAAACAATTCAAACAAAAGACCAATACATAAAGTTAGCTAGAACGAGCGGATTTAACAGATGCTGATTTTGCCTGCCAAAATCCCTGGTTATATTTATCAAACAAAGACTAAATGCTTTGCTTGGTTAACCTTAGTATCAAATGTTGATAATCTGTGAAATGGATTCAAGGCTTATGGTTGTTCACACGAGCTCTGCGATGCACTGATATGGTTGTGTTTTAGTTGAGTGTGCTCTCATTGCTGCCTGTCTCTTTTCAGATAGTGTAAACATTTTCCAAATCTCTCCAAGTACAGCTTTTCAAAGAGGGTACTCTACCATGCTATAGAACCTTCTGGGCTTTAAATACATGTCACTAAAATGACTTAACTGAGGGGTGGTTTGGAGGGAGGGTGAAGGAGGGGGATGTCTGTGGCTGATGTGGTGCGCATTCATAAATACACCTAATGGCTTGTTTTATGAAAAGCAGCGATTCATCCTTCTTTTTTCTGTTGTTTTCTTGAGACTGATTGGTTTTGAAAGATTGAGACGATAATGCTGTGAGATACAAATAAGGAGGCTGCGAAAAATCTCATTTGAAAAAGCAAGGAGAAGCGTAGCCTTGTAAACAAAATTCTATTTCACATTGTTAAAAGGTAATTTGTCTCCATTGTGCCTGGCAGAGCCTTCATAAATAAAACAGGAGTGCACACTGCAGGTGAGCACTCCTCATCTTTAGTTTTTTCTCCACTTTTTGTTTTGTTTGCTCCAATGTCCACATTTAAATTACAGATAAAGTAAAATAGATAAGAAGGAACAGAATAAATATAGGTAGCTCAAGCAGCTGTGCTATATGTTGACATTTTGCATGTGAGTAATTTGTGTTGTAATTTTTTCTGTTCAGTGAAATACTTTGTGACACTTTTAAAATAAAGGACAATGTTTCAAAGTCATTTGATGTAGGAAACAGCATTATAGGCAAATTAATGGCTAAAAGTAAAAACAATAAAAAAAAAGCCACTTAGACACTTTACCTAAACAGCCAAGATAAAAAAGAAAAGGCAACCCAGAGCACTTTCCTACAACATCTACATTTAAGTACAAGAGTGTCATACTACAGCAAAAAATAGATTTATTAAATAACACCCCAAATGTTGATTCTGTGCATTTGGACGTAGCGTTTTCAGTGGGGGAAACGTTTCATCACTCATCCAAGTGACTTCTTCAGCCTCGTCTGACTGCAAGTTTCTCCAATCTTATGAACAGTACATTTGCATAATGACTGAAACCAGCCCACTGAAGGAACAATGAACAATGGGCTGGCAGGTCATTTCCTTGACCATTAATATGCAAATTCTCATGACCATTGATCAACAACCACTGATCAAAGCCCACTGATCAATGGCCATGAGTATCATTGAAGGCCCTGAAGGCTTCGCTCCCCCGTCTCGTTAGCCCTAATCTCTCACAGCTGTGTCTCCCTCCTGTGTATATTAACCCTGTGTTTTCCTGTGCTCAGTGTCGCGTCGTACCATCAGATTATGCCTGTGTGGTTCTGTTCTCAGTATTCAGTGTTCACTTCATGTTTTGTTTTTGTGCCAGCAATAAAGCTGAGGTTTTGAGTTGTATTCAGTGTCCGAGTCTCGTATTTGGATCCTCCTCTCCATCCGCCTGCACACAGAGCCCTGACAGATCCAGGAGAGAAGGACAACCGCTGACTAAACGAAAACCCGTAATGATCCCATATGTGTCAGGAGTATCGAAACAGTTGAGACACACTTATTCTAAACACTGTGTCTCTGTGGCTTTTCAAGCCCAAAACAAGCTACGCCAAAAATTGGTCCACCTCGAGCATCAGGTCCCCCGACACAGAGTAACATAGTGTACGCTGATTGCCAGGATTTATACATCAGGGAAACAAAATAACCTCTAGCGAAGCGGATGTCACAACACAGACGAGCCACCTCGTCAGGCCAGGACTCTGCAGTCTATACATCCTGGACTGGGAGGAACGCTGGTTTGAGCGCAGAGTCAAGGAGGCCATTTACGTGAAAAGGGAAAGACCATCTCTGAACCGATGAAGGGGCCTAAGGGTACATTTGTCACCATCTTACAATGCTGTGATTGCAGCCATTCCCCAACTCACTGCGAATGGTACTCATGGCCATTGATCAGTGGTTGTTAATCAATGGTTATAAGAATTTGCATATTAATGGTCAAGGAAATGACCTCCCAGCCCATCGTTCCTTCAGTGGAGCTAGTTTCATTGTGTAAATGTACTGTTTATAAGATTGGGGAAACCTTCAGTCAGCTGAGACTGAAGAAGTCACTTTGATTAGTGACGAAACGTTTCTCCCACTGAAAACGGATCGTCCAGATGAATAGAATCAACATTTGGGGAGCTACTTACCTGGATGATTGAGCATGCATCAAGACATTATTGATTAACACTTTTCAAATATAAAATAGCAATTTTCCCTTTGCAAAGTACTGTTGTTTGTGATGGTCTTGGACCAAACAAGGCCGTCACTTTCAGACTAAGAGAAAATAAATAGTAAGACTAATTTTCCGGGTTTTAGAATAACTAGGCCTTGACAAGACTGTAATTCATTTTGGATAAAAAAAAATTGCGTTTGCCTGTCTGATAAAACTTATTTTTGGGGGAATTGAAACATAATATACCAACTACACCAAAACCCTACCCTGAAAAAATATCTTGCGTCATAAAGTAAATCCTAACATCTTTTGTGCTCTACAAACAAAAGGAGATGTTACTTCAATAATGCCTGAATAGACCTGGTATAGCCAATAAATGGGTAAATTCTCCTCCACAACTGTTAACAAATGGCTTAATAATTTGAATTTAGCCACTCAAAATGCCTAAATGTTACTTTTTTAAATGTTTAAAATAAATTGTTTTCTATTGCTGCACATATAATCTTCTGATTCATCTCTCTTTGTGAAGAGAACTAAATGTTTCTTATTTTTGAGATGAAGTATGAGTTTTAACTTGTTGTTTTACATGAGCATTTCTAGATGAAGTAAACGCCTAAAATTCCCCCAAAAAAGAAATTACATTTTACACATCTGACAGTCTGACAAGCATCTCAAACAAACAAAATACTTTGCAAACACTGATAGCACTAAATGGTAATCACCCACACACCTCAGAGACACTGGAAGAGACGAACAAAGCTGGTGAAAGGGAGCTGGACTTATGCCAGCAAACATACCTTCAAGGAGGAACATCTCACATAATAAGAGCTCGTGTTCTTCAGTTTCTTGAAAACAAAATCTGAATCTGTATTTTAGAGCAACATAAAAAATATACAGAAGCAGGAGGCATGTTCCACTTACATCCGAGCTGTTTAAAGCACGTTTTTTATATTCACATGGCCTTTTTTTTGCCAAACCACTAACCAAATGTTAAGTATCAATATTTCATTATTCAAATATTCATGTCATATATGATACATTTTTGTTTAAATTGGAAAGAAGGGATCTTGAAACTGCAAGATACTAAGCGTTCTCTAGCATATCGAGACTATCACTCCACACCGTTACATATTCCATATGTACGGGGTACGACCCCGATTGGTCGTGGCGTGTGGATATTTCTTTAAGACACTCCGGCACGCCCGGCTACGCCACACAGCTTACATATAAAACAGCTGTGCGGACGTGACACCGGTTATAGTTTGATCTCCACTTGTGTTGTGTATGTGTGTGCGTGTGTGAGTGCCTTGAGAGTGCTGTATGAATGTGCGTCCATCAGGAGCGTGTTTCAGCATCCTCCGTGGGCGCTGCCTCTCCCCTGGTAGCCCCGGTATTCCCCCTGTATGCCCTGGTGTTCCCCGGTATTCCCCTGGTATCCCTTAGCTTTGTTCCCCCTAGCTGGCCCTTGCTTCCCCTTGGTTGGTCCCCCTTCCCCGGCATATCGCCTCGAAAAAAAACAGGCTTATGCGCTGGTCGGACCACGCTGTGCGGACCACGCTGTGCGGCTGCCGGCTAGCGAGTAGCTCGGCTGCAGTGAGGAAACACAGCAGGGACACGGCTTCAGCGTTCAAGCATATGCTGTCGCCTTGGCACTGTGCAGCTCGGCTGCTATGTGCGTTAACACAGAGGGGATACGGCTTCAGCGTTCCAAGCGTTCGCTGTTGGCCTGCTTAACACTGTGGGGAATAAACAGTGGGGAATTATGCTACGGTTCGTGCCAGCTAATCGTTAGCCGGCCTGCGAGTAGCATTTCAGCCGTTTAGCCTGTCTGGTGTGTCGCCTGCAGCTCGCGGGTTAACGCGGCCAGCAGGGCTCCGCTCGTAGCTCGGCTACATTGGGGAAATGTGTCAGAGTTCCAAGCATATGCTTTTACCTGTCAGCACTGTTACGCAGGGGCTAATAAACAGTGAAAGGTGAAAGAATTCAGGTTGCGGCTAGCACCGGCTACCTGTTAGCACTTCCTGGTTAGCGTGTGGCCCCGGCCCCTTGCTTGGTAGCAGAAGTATGGCAGCCCACATGTCCCAAACATGTCTGTGTATGACATTTTTGCCTTTTTACGATAGGCACGAGCAGTGTGGCTGTGCCTGAGTGAAAAAGGACAAATATATAACTAACATGAAAGCAGCCTAGAAATTGCTGTGCTGGCTGAAGTAGCTGATGCTTGCATGCACTGCTTGTTGCCAGCACGAACTAGGCAGATTGTGCTTGGTTTTTGAAAGCATTAAATGGCCCGCCCCTCTCCGTTCTCCTGCCTCCAAAAATGAGAGAGCACGCTCCTATGGGGAACATGGCTGCCCCTGCTGTGACTCCAGTTAGGCAGGCCATGGGCTGGGTCCTCCCCCACACCTGTTGCTGATTTACTGCTGGCCCCTCCCACAGCGTCCCTCTCATGGCTCCGCCTCTGTGAGGCCTGGGCTTGTGGAGGTTGACTGTCGGGTGGCGGATGTCGAAGAAGCTTCCATCCTCTCCTCTGGTGTTGCCAACCTGTCCCTGGTCTGCCCCCTGCTGGTCCCTGGGTACAGTGTTCGGCGAGATGGGTCCCCTCAGCTCTTGATTGGAGCATGCCGGGTGGACCTCAAGGTTGTTGCTATCACGCAGCCTCGGCGCCTACTGCCTAAGGTGCCACTGCTGCCTGGTTGGCCTGGTTGCAGGCCGTGTGTGCCCCGCCTCCTGGCGTTTATGTTCCCCTGCCCGTAGTTGGATGATGCCGTGCATGGCGGGAGTAGTTGCCTTTGCCCCCCCTCCAGTCCCTGGTTGCCCCTTCAGGCCCTCCCTGGGCAGGGCAGCGTACCCTACAGGGATGTGAGGGTTACTTATGCTCTGCTGGTGGCCATTTTGTCGCTCCCTCTATGGGATGGAGCTTAACATGACAGCTGCAGAAGGGCTGGGCAAGGGGGTCCGCCCCAAACCTGTGCCTCTCAGGCTATATGAGGATGATGGCTGCAGCGTTCCCTCCTATGGCCTGGGCCGGTGGAGGTTGGTTATCGTGAGGTGGATGTTGAAGAAGCTTCTGTCCCCTCCGGCTGCCACTGGAGTTGGGTCCGGACGGGTGTACCCATGTTTGGCTTCCCTGGTACTGGGGCCCTCCCACATCATTCCCTCCCATGGCCCCGCCTCTGTTAGGCCTGGGCTGGTGGGGGTTGATTATTGTGAGGTGGATGTTGAAGAAGCTTCCATCCCCTCTGGCTACCACTGGAGTGGGGCCAGACGGGTGGACCCATGTGTGGGTCGCCTGATTCTGGGCCCTCCCACAGCGTTCCCTCCCATGGGCCCGCCTTCTTGAGGCCTGGGCTGGTGGAGGTTTGATTGTCAGAAGGTTGATGCTTATGTCGCTTGGCGCCGGTCAGCCGACCAGGGTTACCTGATGGAACTGTCTGTCTACTCGCTATGAGGCCGTGTTCAGTTGAGGCAGGGAGGACTCTGCGCCTAGGCTCAGCTGTCCTCCTTCCTCGTGACATCCTTTGAGTTGGGCCTAGTGGCCAGCACTGCTGCAGGCTGTGTTCCCCTGGCCTGTTGCCCATGCTTCGCCGGCTTCATACGCCAGTCGGACCTTGCGGTTGACAGTTCTCTGGCCTGCGGCACTGGCTCACTGTCTGGCCCAAATGCTGCGGGTCCACGTGGCCGGAGGGGCCCGCTCAGTGAGCTGCCACTCCCGGCGAGTCACGTCCCTGGCTGCACTGCAGCTCCGGGCTGTCTCCCCCTGGCGTGTTGCCCGCATTCGCCTGCTTACGCGCCAGTTGGGCCTCGCTTCAGCGAGTGAGCATTCTCCAGCCTTTTTTAGCTGGGTTCTCTCTGGCATATCAGCTGCTGCAGCTCCTGGCTGTGTTCCCCTGGCGTATTGCCCGCGCTTTGAGCCACCAGCACCTCCCCTATCATGGATGGTGCAGGTCAGCTGCTCTACTCCTGGGACAGGCCCTGGGCCTCGTCCTACCTCGGCCAATCCACTGAGTGGCCGAGATGCTTCGACAGGCTCTCTTTCTCCCTGGCACTGTGTCACTGCCTAGTGCCAGGCAGGGCTCTGTTGTGGCTTCACTTCTCCAGCTGGCGGCTCCGCCTTCCCTTCTGGGGTCATCCGCATATCGTGGGCTTCTGTCACAGCAATAGCCAGCTGCTGTGCTCGAGTGGCTTGGTAGGCTGTGTTGCCCTGGCGTTTTGCCCGCGTTCGCTGGCGTACACGCCAGTCGCACCTCGCTGCGGCGAGTGGCATTCTCCAGCCTAGTGTAGCCATTTCTGTCTGGCGTGTTGCCCACAGTGTGCGGTTCACACGGCCAGCAGGGCTCCTGTTGTTGATCGAGTGGGGTGGCTTCTCGGCTCTGACCGCAGCTTAAGCGGCCGCCGCTGCTGCTCCTGTTGCTGCTGCTGCCCACTGCCCGCCTTTGTTTCACGGACTTAGATGGCCAGCACGGGGACTTGAATGGCCTCGAATGTCTCATTGCAAGTTCACTCTTGAGGCTCCTCTGTCTACAGACAAGCACGTGGTGACGGTGCTGGGGGTGGACCTTCGGATCATCGCCTTGCTCAGCCCTCCACTTACGCAGGCTAGGCCTCTCCACCGTCATGCCGCTCGGAGACGCTTTCCGATCAAACTAACCGGTGTCATGTCCACACAGCTGTTTTATACGTAAACTGTGGGGTGTAGCCGGGCGTGCCGGAGTGTCTTAAAGAAATATCCACATGCCACGACCAAGGGGGGGTCGTACCCCGTACATATGGAATATGTAACGGTGTGGAGAGATAGTTTCTCACTAAGAGAACCAAGGTTACACCATAACCGACCAGTTTTGCCCAATTGGAAAAATTCCAATGGATTCTACATAAGCCATACATTTAAATATGTAAGTACCTAAGTACCAAGTACTTAGGCAGATATAGAATGCCAGGAGCAAAACGGGTACAAAAATGTACACATCTTCACACAGAGCACAGACACGTGTAGAAAGACCAAGAACAAAAAACACCACTCAAGTCCTTCAACGACATCCATACTTTATGTCAGTCTGCCCCAGGGCAGCTGTGGCTACAACTGTAGCTTGCCTCCACCAGTGTGTGAATGTGAGAGTGAATGAATAATGGAATTGTAAAGCGCTTTGGGTGCCTTGAAAAGCGCTATATAAATCCAATCCATTATTATTATAAACAGTATTGCAATATTTAGGAGATATGGCCAATTATTGCAAATCTAGAATAGCAACACCCAGCAGCAACAAATTGATCTGCAGGTACCAGTTGGGTGTTCTGTTGTTCCGTCTTACTCACATATATTTGGAAAAAAAAATGCATGTAGTTGTGACAACCAGCTTACTTGTATGCAGTACCATACCATTACTGGTCAAATTACCAGTAAAATTTCGGACAAATGGCACAACAAAAATAAAGAGAAAATTCTTCTAACCTTAAGTTCAGTTGACAATATAAAACAGCTACTAAAAGACTGGTTAATTTAAATTAAAATGCTTTTAATTACAGTGTTTACGTGCTTTTAGTTGTTTATCAGTTGGTGTCAAGGCTCTGTGTGCGGGCAGGCAGAGATGAGGATCCAAATGCAGGACTCGGAAAATGGAATGTAACTCAAAAAACCTCAGCTTTATTGCTGGCAGGAAAACAAACATAAAGTGAGGACGGAACACTGAGACCAAGAACACACAGGCATAAACTGATGGTACGACGCGACACTGAGCATGGGAAAACACAGGGCTTATATACACAGGGTAGTAACAGGGAAATCGGCAACAGGAGGGAGACACAGCTGGGAGAGATCAGGGCTAACGAGACAGGGGGAACAAAGCTGCACATACTAACATCAGACAGGAACAAGAACCTTCAAAGTAAAACAGGAAACAAAACACACTTTACTAAGACACAGACTAGACAGAGACAGACTTGACACTGACCAAAGGCTACTAAATGATAATCATAATCACAACAGTATCAGATCATAAATCATAATATAGAAAAACACCAAGATAACTGAAACACCAAGTACCAGAGAAACATAAAGGAAAATCCATGATGCAAAAGTACCAAAACATAATGAACTCAAAATACTGGGTCCAACGGACCCAGAATCGTGACAGTTGGAATATTTTAGCTTTTGCTCTACTATTTTAGATATATCATTGGTTGTAAAATGTTAAAGATTAATGTCAAAAATTATTCCTATTACCTTATATAATAAGAAGTGGTAAATTAGCTGTTGTCAGTACACAAGTTAGCATCATATAGAGTTAATTATAATGAATAGTTCTGTATTTCCATATAATGCCGAACATGAATATGATATTTACAGTACAGTCCATTCCAGTGCACTAACAAAGGAACATCCAGCCTTAAAATTACCATGAAAAAGTACTGAACACTACTTTTTCATGGTAATTGTAAGGCTCTCTGATATAAGATGAAGATTCTGAACTTACATGCTTCACAAATATAGCATGCACTTTATGAGCATTATTATTGGACTGCATTACATACTTGAAGCAGAGTGCATTAGTGTAGTTGCTCCATGGTTTTAGTGTTTGGTATCAGTGGAGTGTTGGCATTTTTAAAAGCGGGAGGTCAGTTTCAGCTCAGTTTACTGTAGTGATTGTAATTTGTCAGTCATTTAATAACAATCAACAATACAAAACCTAACAACTAAGAAGAAAGCGTGCTAGTGTTTGAAGACTGTCACATCAGATAAACACGGCATATAGCAACATCCAATCATTTGTAAAACAAATCATCCTAGCAAGATTAGCACTATCATTGCTCATATAAGTGATGAAGAGTGATGAAAAGCAACACATTTTGCTGTTACCTTTGTGACGGAGGTTTGTGTCTGGGTTTGAACTGGTAGAAACAAGATAAGAAACAGATAACAGAACTCTTGTTACTGTTGGCTCCTGCCCTAATCAGTTCTGTTGCAGTTAGACAGCTGTATCTAGCAGAATCTTTCTATTAAAAATGTAGTACCAACATAAAGAAGCATGGTTCTGTTCGTAGTCACTTTTCTATTCACTGTAAACACAACAAAGGAAGAGAGGTCAGCAGTGAAGTGCTTCCAGCTACTCTGTTATTAGTCTTTAGAAAGGCTTCCAAGAGAGGCTGGCATTCAACCATGAGCTCCCGACCATTATTTCAATCCATTACTCTAAATCATTTGGTGATCCTTTATGCAACATTACTTCTGTTACATTAAGGCACAATGTGAAATACTGAAGTTCTCAAAGACAGTTTAGACCAAAGTATCAAATACAGACTTAAACATGCGTCAGGTTTGCTTCATTGCTTGGCAACATATGGCTAAATAATTGCATACATACATACAACTTTAAAAAAAAAAGAAAAAAAAAAGACATCCATCCAACATATATATATATATTTTTTTTTTTTGCCTTGTAATGAGTTGTTAAGAGAGGTACGAAAGAGATAACTTATACACTTGTCAGGTTACTTCTATCAAATTATCCACCATTTCACAAATATGCAAATATATGTATCAGGACACAGTTTTTACTTATTTCCCTTTTAAATAGAAAATTACAGTTTGGACCAAGGGATCTTGAGATCATTTAAATTGTTAATCTTGTGAAACTTTGGTTGGGTCAGCTAGGTTTGGGAGCCAGTGAGCTAATTAGTTTCACTTGAACTAACTGCGAAAGTGAAAATACTTACTGATGACTCATGAATATTAACTATCTGATAAGATATCATTTATTAGTAAAATTCAGTCTTTGTGCTTAATCTTTTGTATTAGCAACAGCTGAAAGCCAATGTACTGCAGCAGAATTAACCCAACATATTTTTGGTGGAGGGACAAATTAGAGCCCCAGAAAGAAACATGCCTAGGTTTTGACCCGGGGACCCTCTTACTGTGAAGTAACGGTTCTTAGCATTATGAGCGACTGCGATTTTTTTTCAGTGTTCATATACCTGTGGGTGTCTGCCATGGACCAAGCATGATTATTTCTCTCCATTGAAATCTCTAGGCATTCTTATAACACTCAAATTTTTCATGAGAGTCTAAAGATGCTATAGATTTCCACCCCCAGCACTCATAAGAATTCACATAAAAGATATAGGGAGGCATTGCACTACTTCTTTATAGTGGGAGAGCTGAAGAAATGGGCAAATGTGGTTATCTCCCCATAAGATTCAATCAGAAACACCAGAGCCTGCACAGCTCATCTCACCTTCATTTTACTCATGTGGAGTCAGTTAGAGATATTAGTCCTCTTGGCATACATTCAGAAAAAGCAGCAATCCCTGTGAAGAGGATATTATAATCAGATTGGCCAAAACATGCAGAAACATCGTGGCTGCCCATTAAATCCAAACCAGATAAATTTTGCTCCATTCTATCGTACACGTTTATGAGAAAATCTTCTTCTGTTACTACATATATTGCCTTTTCATATGATATAGTTGTAGCTGGGTTGCAGTTGCATCCTGTACAAACACAATAACAGGATTTTGTGATCATTTATCTCATCACTGATTAGATTCTCTTGTCTCAAAGCAAGACAAAAATAAATAGATAAATAAATAAATACATTTTTTCATAAAAGCTCATCTATGTCGGAACCCAGATTGTCAAAGATATGAATGTTAATAATGTAGCATTCCCCACTGCTCTTGTCACTGTTAAGATTCATGGTTACAAATGCAGCCTTCAAAAGGACATTGTGTTTTATTAGATATTTGGATATGTTTGTGCTTAAAATATTTTGGGATCATAAAAACAACAATATTAATTACAAAGTGCTTCACACATGCTGTAAATATCACTTCACATTTATTTTAAATACTCCATGTAAATAGTGGACTTGCATTATTATATGTTTTTCATTTGCATTTTAACAGATGCTTTATGTTAAAATAAAAGGTATTTGCCCTGGAATAAAATTAAATTACCAAACAATACAGTTATGCACCACTGTACTACAATTAAAATAAAATTACACAACAGTATTGTTATTATTTTGGGAGAGAACCGGACAGGCACCGTTCCTTCGCTTGACCCCAGTTGCTCTCGTCCGTTCTCCCGTACCACTGTTCTTTTATTGAGGTTACATGAATATGCATAAGTTCATTAACATATGACGTCTACATACACACAAAGAGTACCTTGCCTGTGTGTGTGTGTGTGTGTGTGTGTGTGTGTGTGTGTGTGTGTGTGTGTGTGTGTGTGTGTGTGGACTGCTGATCAAAGGGTCAAACATCCTTGGTCAGGAAGAGGGTAGCCTCCCCCTCCCCCTAGATGGTTCATCCTAGATAACACGGTGAGGAAGTCCTGCAGTTCATCTAAACAAAGAGCACTTAGACTAGAACAGACGCAACTACGTTAATCCTACCATAAAACAATAAGACACGGTATGACCTCTCATGCTCCCAAAGTGCTGTCTAATACACACAAAGTTTGCAGACTATCAAGGATCAAAACCTCTACCAATCTACAACTAATTACAAAACTCTAAGCATATATAAGTAAATATTTCTAAGCATAAATGACAATCAACAATACAAATCTAACATTTCCCCCCTTTTTGACCTTTATGCTTGAAAAGTTCCCAGGTATGAATACCTCATGTCTGACAGTTTCAATGCAAACATTTTTATACTCAGCATACGTCAAATCACCCTAAATTACTGAAAAGGTACACAGTTCAACAAATGTATTAGCAGTTATCCCATTCCTCATTGATCTCATCTCATGGCAAACTGCATCCTATGAGCAAACAAAGAAATTGTTAATTTAATAGTGAAAATAAGAAGATAACATTTTCAAAAACATCCCAGCTTGGTGATGCTTCCTCCGGGTGTGCACATCACATGTCTCTCTGCAGAGTGGTTTAAGCTCTGCAGGGCGTCATGAATGTCTCTTCCAGTTGTTTCCATCACTGTCCATAGGACCAGAGTCCAAATGTATGTAGAATAAACATTCAAACATACCAGTTGGTTTTGTTGTTCATCAACATGGGTCTCAGCTATTTCCAAGCTGCAGACCTCTCAGCACTCCAGTTTTATGGCCTCTTACCAGCCCCCATCACCTGACTTCAGACCTTCGTCTTGTGAGGGGGATATTTATGACTCTGCCATTGTCCACGCTCTGCAGAAAAAGCTCTCTGTGGAAAGGGTGCTGGGTTCCGTCATCTTACTGCTGTTATGATCCCAGCAGCCTTCAGAGTGTCATCGTATGCACAGTACAGTGGCACAGCATTAGATGATGTTCATAGGAAATTGCTGTCATCACCACCATAGCTTCTGGTTCCTGTGCTTTTCACAGAATCATGATGTCATCCTCGAACTCCTTCTGCGCTGTCGATGGAGCCCTCATCCCTCGAGTTTTCATATCCCAACGCTGCTGAAGATTTAAGGCAGAGCACGTCGTACACCTTAATTGTCTTTCTCAGCGTCAATATTGAATCTTTCATTTTATTTAAAATCTTGCTGTGGGAAGTCTCCTCTTGATCTCCTGGAAGCTCAGTAGCACAGCTCTCTGTGTGATGTCTGCTGTGCTGAAGATGATCTCTGATCCTCCTGAAGCCTCTCTCCTGGCCTCAGCTCCCATCCTGTGGACGATCCTCTCAGGCACTCCTTCTCGTAATGCATAGTCCTGATTTTGGGTCTGCTGGATCTGTCTCTCTTAGGTGAGAGTTGTCATGTGTCCATCTCCTCTGCCTTCCTCCTGGTTCAGCTGTTTCCGGCACCAGCTGGGGTCCTATAAGGATGAGCGTCGTAGTCAAGGTAACCAAGAGGGTCCTGGTCGCACACAGGTCCGTCACGCCTCGCACTTGGTTGCCCTAGAGTTGATCAGAGGCTGGAGGTTGAAGTGCGAGCTTACCCTACGGGGGCTCAATCAGCACTCCCCCCTCACCACTGAAACAACCAAGTGTGAGATTTCTCTATTGTGCTGTCTTGAGGGTGCCGGGGTTTCCTGGGCCCTCGACCTCTTGCAGTGGCTCTGATAAATCCAGGAGGGTCTCTCGCTATTTTGCAGGCAGTTAAAATGGTCCTTGCTGTGGCTCCAAGGTCTGACCTCATGATGGGCCCCAACCAGCTTGACCTTTGACCTCAACCACTGCCTGGTCCTGTCAGCTATGCGCTTCTCACTGGGCCTCTGAAGATTTCTCAGGAGATTACTGCTGCACCTGTATTTCCTTGCTAGGAAGACAAACTATTTGGAGAGTATGTCAACAATCATCAAACCACATTCTTTAGTTCAGTGAACTTCACTTATAGGCCATCAAAGCCTCATCTGAACATGGGTGCACCACTTGCATAGGTTTAATATTTGTAAATAAAACGGCTAATCACACAAATCACTGCAACAATAATAAAAAACATTGTTTAATGTTAATCCTTGGACCCCTCCTCTTGACGCATGGACACACCCATGCGTCAACTCACCAAACCTGGATTCCTGTCTTAAAGAAAAAGATTAGCTAGATCATATCCCAGGCAACATCAGGGCATCTCCTCCCCTGGAGCAGCACCACCCTGGACCTATAATCCTGCAATAAAAATGTTAGTGTGTTTTGCATAACACCTGGCTCTGCCAGGAGCCTGCATACACACCATCATGGCCTGGAAAGCAAAATCTGGAAGTGAAATCAAACGTCATACCTGTAAACAATTATATCATAAAAGTAATAAGCATTCAGCACTAGCAAGACAAGTGTCATGTGCAGGTTTTCTCAAATCAGTAAACTACAATTATTACCATAATTTGCCTCAGACATGGATCATCCCATGTACTCAGTCAACAGTAATGTAATCAGTGACTTCTCGTAAGCAAAGTCACTCCACTCATATATTATTTATGGGCTCAAGAGTGGCCAGCAAATGAGCCCATATTAACTATTCCATAACACCGCATCTCTTATTTGTTTGTCTCATGTCACTTGTCCGCTTCTGCTGAATCTTGTACATGCAGTCTCAAAAAACAAACATTAGCAACACACATTGATTATCCTGGTGGGCAGGCGTCGGCCATCCACATTCCAGAGGTGCCATAAAAACACCATAAAGTTAGCCATCCCTAGCTGTAGAAAGAATGTCATACACATATAAACCCAGAAATCCTATAGTAAAAAAAACATTAACTAATCCTCTTATAAATCACATGATCAAACACATGAAAAACTGCAATGCTGTAGAAAAGAAAATGCAAATGTTAGCGCTTGCGCAGGCGTATTGCATACTTTGTCACCATTACCTCTGTAAGCAACACAAGGTAGTGAATAACACACACATAGTAAATTCACAGACAGAGAAAATGGCATTTAAAAGATTAAATCATCATGCAACCTCGAATGTTGCTGTCATCTTTCTGCTCCTGTAACAAAAACACATAAAATCATCCACCCTTTTGTCCTGTCTAGGTGGAGGTTAAACTTGAGTCGTGGTCAAGTCCTGTCAGCTTTTACCAGTCAGTCAGTTTGTTTTTATTCTATTTCCATTCATTCATTCATTCATTCTTTCTTTCTTTGCTGATAGTGGAACCTATCGTCGCATTTAGTTTCCACTCTCAGCAAAATGACGTCATTTCAAAAAGAAAAAGAAGTTTAGATAGGATTACATCGCTGAATCCGTTTTAGGACAGGGACTCTCATTTAATATTGTCCCAATAAGTAGCTTTCTCCTGAGCCCATTTCAATGTGGAGAAAACTCACTTGTAACAGCTTTCTCGACAGGTCGTATAGCACTTTTAATTCCCGACGTGCAGATCTGCTTAAAGAAAAGAAATAGACAAACAAAATCAGTGCCTGTTCAAAAAATAAAAATGAAAAATAACAGAGATTATCAAACCAAACTTTCAGTGCACTGTGAAAGTATCAAAATAAAAAGGCCTTGCTAAGTCATGACACAAACTCCTCATCAACTTCACAACAGGAGAAGAATCATCAGCTAGATTCACTCCAAACCAACCATCAGCTGCACAACTCACAACATAAGCCTAATGTCTTCTTTAACTTATGAGTTTAATCACCAGGTCTGTGCTCTTCACTCATTTAGGCCACAGATCTATTTTATTCAGTTTTCCTTTTTTCCCTTCATCATAAAACATGTGACATGCTGTCATGCACTTCACAAAAGAAGTTTGTTCTGACGTATTCAGAGTTGTGTATCTAAATACAGGATTCACTCGCACATCAAAACAGGAAACTCAGTGTTTTAGAGTCTCCACTCAACACACAACAAACTCCAACACATCTCATTCACTCGTGCTAGAATTCAATCACCTTTCATTAATCTAAAACCGATCAACTAATTTGCATATCAGCTATTAACCCACTAAGTTGACAGGATGACAGAAAAGCATGTTCAAAATAGTATCACAAAAGACAATTTCCCTCATACAGTAAATTACATGTGCTGCCTCAATCAAGCAGGAAGCTTCTCCCAATTTACCATTTTAACAACTAAATTTATTGTCTGATCACTGGTTGGTCAAACCAGGATCTTTTTTCCCACAAAAGTTAAACTGTTGTCCTGCAACCTGGAGAGTCAGTTTTTTGCATTGGATAAATTCAGTATTTAATAACAAGTGTCTGCTAAATTGACACTATTTTAACACTGATGAAAGATAACAAGCTAATTTTCATTGCATGGGTGTTTGTGCCTTTCCTACACATTTCTCTGCTATTATTTAATCATTTCTTAAGTAATGTGCTATGAGTCCACTGGTCTTTGCATCACACTAAGTGACTTGGACAAGATGATAAACAGACTCACATGCTGAAGATGTTGTCTAATCTTCATGAGCTCTCTTGTGTTTGTGTTAGTAGGGTTAATGCATGTTCTGCTTGTGTGTGTGATTTTGTATATGATGTATATGTTTTTTATATTTGCATATATCCAGACTCCTTCTCAATTTTCCAACTTAAGCAGTCAGTTTTCTTTTCCCCAGGTTTGCTAACCCAAATTTTGATTTCCCACATTAAATAACAGCATTCCTCTGTGTTCTCACCTAGTCTTCTCACTCTGTTGTCCTCTCACTCTTTTGTCCTCTCCCACTTCAACAGTCCAAACAGCCGGCAGTTCTCCTTCAGCTTTGTCCTGTGTCCCACTGTCTCTTCTTGCCATTTTACTCCACAGGTGGCAAATGTCAAACTCCAACTGTTCAGTTCTCCTCAAACGTTTTCTTCACATGCACAGTGAAGTCACAGCCTGTTGTAAACACAGTGCCATCCATCCGATCAGTCAGGATGATGGGTTTGCTCTTCTTCTCTGATACTGTTTGTCCACATTGCTGCTGCTTTGCTGGGACTCTTTGCTCAGGACTTGCTGCTGTCTCTTTATCATGTTATTGCTTTGGAGCTGCATTCCTTGTCTTCAGGGAGGGGTGAGAGCTTGCTTGCTTGTGAGGTTGAGAGACACATGGCGCTGTAAATAAGTCAGCCAGAAACTTGGCCTGCATGTTTCCAATGATGTTAAACTATAACTTTCTTCCGACTGCTGCATGTGGAAAATTGATTCAGGTCTGCTTTTCACCTGAAAGTGACAAACTAAGACATTTCATTATTATCATCACTGCTTAATCAACACACATCTCTCTCTCTCTGTGTGTTTTTGTGAACAGTCTTTTCTTAAAAGCAGAAAATGAAATTGTAGTTGTTTTTGGCTGATCAACACAAAACCTTTTTCCTATGATTTTTCTTTTTCACTCTTTTTTTTTTCTTTTTTTTCGTTACAATAGCTGGTGACCTGCAGAATCACCGCTCTCACTCACAATCAAAGGCAATTACTTTTACACAGCGCACAAAAACACTGTGACGTCAGACACATTCACACTCACTTTGTCATCTGCAAAAATAAATCACATGGCTGATGATATGTGCCATGGTGATCCGTAAATATGATCACCAGTTTATTTAACTATTTTTCAACCCAACAAACAAATAAACAAAAACATGATGCTGATGTTATGAACACTCTACACACAAGTCAAGATGCAGGAAAACTGCTCATGGAAACGCTGCACACTCCAGTTATCACAGTTATCCTAGCTCTGTTTCCCTCTCTTAGAGTAGTTCTCAGACAGCTCTTGATCTGATAATGTGTAGCTTGCTCATCAGCTCAGAAGAAAAAGAAAAAAACGCAACGCAACATCACACAGTAGTTGCATGCTCTTCCCACAGCGGCAAAGTCTTACACTTTCATATTCAATACAGCTTCTCCATCACGTACTTTTAGATGTTTCATATAGGGTTCAGCATATTAGTTGTTTTCACAGGTGTGCTGTATATCTCAACAATGGCTCATAATAAGACGACAGTCTTTCACACAGGTCAAGTGCCTCTATGCACTTCATTAGCTTAAATATTTATCTATAACACTTCACCTCATATGTCATTGTACTGAATTTGAGCAACCACAAGCTTAATGTAGATTACTTTTAACAACTATCCACCTAAATTAAATCTATGGTCTGGCACACAGGCTGTTGTCGATCAGGGCAAGCTAAAGAATAAACATTGTGTCAGCAAGGGGTGGGGGGAAAGCCATTCACCAGAGCATATCTTAAGTGCTGTGGACTGGCCTTCTCCACACGCTCTTCAAGGCTGGTGTGTTTTCTGAAAACTTCTAACATTTGAATCTCTTCCATTTATAAGCCTGCGATTAACCGCACGGCTCAGGTCCGCGTGACCGCGCTCGCGTGAGCCCGCGCAGCTAAGGAGCCATCGCTCTCTCTCTTTTTTACATAAATACTTTGTGCTGCCAGGAGCAAAGTCCAGCACAAACGTCTGTCTCCCTCCGACTCACTCTTGGTTGCTTAGAAACCCATGATAACAACAGCAGTCGGTGTCACAGACCACATGTTCTGCTCCGCACACACTCACACAACAACAACAACAACAACAACAACAACAACAACGACGACGACAATGACAACAACACAAAATAGGCCTACTGTCCAGCACAATCTGGACCCCGCGGAACCTCTCAACGCCTCACAAAGTGGCGGAGAACTCACCTCTCGCTGCACAAAGTAGCGAGGAACCTCTTACCCCACAAAGCGGTAAGGAACCTCTTACCCCACAAAGCGGTAAGGAACCTCTTGCTGCACACAGTAGCAAGGAACCCGGGTTTCGCTCCACAAAGCAGCGAACTTCTCAACGCCTCACAAAGTGGCGGAGACTGCACAACGACACGGTTATAGAGTCGGCCTCTGTAAACTTACTTGGTGTTGCTTAGCGTGTAATATCAGCATCGAATCCCGCCGATCGCCATTCATCGAGGAGAAAAGACAGACAGCGAATCCACAGGAACTTCCTGGCTGACGTCAGTCTTTCAGCGTGTCCCTCCTCCCCTCGGTGAATGCGATTCCAGGGCTCCGGCTCTCGAAGGACCAATTAATGATAGGTTTGTAGCTTGAACCCATCCGCTGGAACGTTGAAGGCAATATAATTACACTGCAAAGCAAGACACAAGTAGGCAAGCTTCTTCATGTTTCTCGTGCATGGGAGAGAACCGGACAGGCACCGTTCCTTCGCTTGACCCCAGTTGCTCTCGTCCGTTCTCCCGTACCACTGTTCTTTTATTGAGGTTACATGAATATGCATAAGTTCATTAACATATGACGTCTACATACACACAAAGAGTACCTTGCCTGTGTGTGTGTGTGTGTGTGTGTGTGTGTGTGTGTGTGTGTGTGTGTGTGTGTGTGTGTGTGTGTGTGTGTGTGTGTGTGTGTGGACTGCTGATCAAAGGGTCAAACATCCTTGGTCAGGAAGAGGGTAGCCTCCCCCTCCCCCTAGATGGTTCATCCTAGATAACACGGTGAGGAAGTCCTGCAGTTCATCTAAACAAAGAGCACTTAGACTAGAACAGACGCAACTACGTTAATCCTACCATAAAACAATAAGACACGGTATGACCTCTCATGCTCCCAAAGTGCTGTCTAATACACACAAAGTTTGCAGACTATCAAGGATCAAAACCTCTACCAATCTACAACTAATTACAAAACTCTAAGCATATATAAGTAAATATTTCTAAGCATAAATGACAATCAACAATACAAATCTAACACCTGGCTTTGTGACTCTGTAGGAGTTTTTAAAGTGTAATGCCCAAAGATAATGGAAAATGCTTTTCCCTTTTTTTCCCCATTGTTTTTTTTTTCAGCTCTGCAATATTGTTTGACACTTCACTAAGACAGTCTGTGGCCACAAAGTCTCCTTCAAGTGCAAATACTTCATTCCTCTGTCCTCTGATTTTCCATTGAGCAGTCAAACAATATTGCAAAGCTTTTAGAATTCAGTACATTGAACTGGTTGACACAAGACCGCCCACTGCAGCACAAACAGCTCTCCAACCAAGAGCGCAGAAGTCATTAGAAATGCTGTGTATTATTCATGCACACACTCCCAGCATCTGCCCAAATACACATTTTCTGGGGAGTGTGTGGAAAACCCGTCTTGCGACATAGATACTTGACACAGAGCCTGATTTTAGTTAGCATTGAGACTTTATTTAACATTCACACTGAGGCTCACAGCATCATAGGAACACTTACTGTAGGATTAAATGATCATTCAGGGCTCTCTATGCACATTCACTTAACAGGATTTACATTGATAAAACAGCAGTGAGGGTGATAGATGACAAAACAAATTCCAAACAAACTCAAACCAACTTTAAGTAAATGTAATCCATTACTGTAAATTTTGTTCAAAGATCCTATTAACTCAGAAAGATTCACATGTACCTCCAGATAAAAAAAAAACCGTAAAAAAAAAGGGAGACTGAAACTAGCAATCGAGCAATCACAGGCATAACAATAAAGCATATTATAGTTATAGTTGTGTAATGTAAATGTCAAGGTGATTACATTTTTTAACCTATTTAAGGTTCCAAACTTGATCCACGTCCATATTGAAAATGTAAAAATTGTTAACAACTAAATTTAAAATTGATGACCTCTTCATTCCCAGACTACACACTTGGGGTTTTTTCATATAACTTTATTTATGAACAAAACAGGACGGCAACATAAAAAAAAACGTATCCAGAACGAGAATATAAATGTCACAGTCTGGCGAGGGCAGACTGTATGAATTGAAAAAAAGGACCCAAAATGCAGACTCCAAGGAACAGGGAACAAAACTTGAATGTTAACAAAAGGTGAGCCGTTTAATATGGCTGGTAGAAAAGGTACAAACAAAGGGCAAGGCAAACTGAAGCAAAATTAACACAAACCTAAACTGGGGAATCTAAACAAACAATAAGAAAAACCTAGACAAGAAACTTGGAAGCATGGCATGGACAACAGACGACCTGACAATCACACACTGAAAACAGAGGACTTAAATACACAGGAGGTGATTAGGGGAAGTGGAGACACATGAGGAAACAGCTGTCACACATGAACATAATGACGTCACAGTGGGAGAGTAAAACTGAACATGATGAACACAGAACACCAGACCTCTTCACAATAAAACAGGAAACATAATGAGACATAGACATGACAACCCGAACTTGACAACGTAAGACACAGACATGAAACGCATGAAGAGCAGGGGAGATTTAACATGGTTGGAAACACGAGGGGAAAATAATAACTAGAAACACTTAGGCATAATAATACAAACTTGATAACATAAGACACGCAGCATGAAACACGAAGGGTGAGGGGAAACTTAAATACAGGGGAAGAAAACACAAGGAGTCTAATAACCAAATGAACTTAGATAACCTAATGAACAAAATAAACTCAAACTTAAAACGCTGGGTCAAGAGACCCAGGACCATGACAATAAACTACTTTAAACACCGACAGGAAAACAATCATTGACACAAGGGAATATAGGAGTGAGTGTGGTGTGTATAATGTGTAAGGAACCTCCACGTAAGAGTTAACTCAGTTAACTCAGTGATTAAGCAAATCATAACAACAGACTAAACACTGTCAAGTGCTGGTCACCCATCCAAAGGAAAATAAATGAATAACCTGACTACTATAGAAACAAAAATTATAAAAGTCTAGCTTTAAAGGTTCTGTCTAACTAAAAGGACAAAGTTATCATTTTGAGAGCTCAGAATAAAAGTCAGACTATAGTTGTGAACGTAATTTCAAGAAGCAAACAAAAAAGATGTTTGCAGTTGGAAAAGAGTAGTGGGGGCATAAGAATGGAAACAGCAGGAACTAAAAAATAAATAAATAACAGTTTTAGAAGTTCTAACTTCAATGTGCTGATAGTCTAATAATATCCTTTGTCACTGGAAACCTGCAGCATCTTTTTTGGGTGTTATCAGCAATGCCACGTGTCTTCACTGCAGTACTCGTCTGTTGTGGTCCTGTTGGAATTGCATTTCTTTGCTATAACTGGTACAGACATCTCTTTGCATTTCTACTAAGAATGTATTCAAGTTGTAAGTTGTAGTTATGCAAATAGTTTTTATATAGTATCTATGTTATACATATCAAAAATGCCACTACAAAAAAAGTTAAATAGCTAATGCAACTACATAATGACTATATTACTAATATGTAATATTTATTTAATATTAGATACATTTTGTTAAAGCTCATTTGTTACAACATTGTCAAGTCAGGCAGCTGTCAGTAGAGAAACAAAGAAGGTCTCATTCTCTAAGGTGATAAGTCACAAGCAGCGGACTGTTTACCCTGGCTTTGGAAGGATCATCCGGGTGAGTGGAGAGGATCTGGAAGCTGAAGGAAAAGAACTCTTTCTGTCAAGCATGTCTTGAAACATACACAAAGAGCACTGAATGCGAAGTTTCAAAGAAGAAAGGGTGGTCCCACGATGTGATACAAACTGGATAATACGCAATGAGTGGTGTCATTTTTTTTAAGTATGCGACAGTTATGTAAATGGAAAATCAGCTTTGCAGCTTTGTCTTTATGTAATATGGCACCTTGCAAGTACACAGTCTAGTTCTTCAATCAAGAACATCTGTCAAAGTCATCTAGAACAAAGAAAGTTTGATGCTCCAACTGACAGACCTGAGTGCAGAAAAAAAGGGGAAAAAAGCTGTTGCTGCACAGTGTCTGTCAGGTGTTGAAAGTCTCTGATGTCCCACTGATAGGGGACATGGTAGAGTGGTTTCAGGATTTTCCAGTTTCATTTGTTATTTTAAATAGAACAATGTGTACTTTAGGTTGTGGCTATCTTATGATTGACAAGTCACTGATGTGTGATGGACATTGTAGCAAACAAACATGGGTAAATTTTACTCTGCAGTGGTTGACTGTAGAAGAGGCAAGCCCAGAGGAGTTTACACAGTCTGGGATTACTGCTTCACCTCGTGTACCTGCACAGAGGCATACAGTAGTACATGCAGAATTAATGGGCAAAAGAAGAAATAATAAAAAACTTTGTCTGTAGAGCAACACCAAGACTGAGATTCTTTATGTAAACTCATGCATAATTATTTATTTATTTTACATTTATTGCATTTGATGTTTAAAATAAATCTTTTATTTTTATCTTGGAATTAGTTGGTAGGAACTGTACTATTAAGATCAAGAAGAAATACATGCCATATGTGAAAGACATGAGTCTGACATTTGCATTTTCTCTTTAATATTAACAGAAGACTACCTTGTGTGCTTTACTTTCACTGAATGTTAAGTATGTTGTTGTATGCAACAACTGTCTATTTCACATCCCAGTAGTTTAGCTTTGCTTATAAAGTGATACCCTCAGGCTACATGTCCCACTTATTTTTGTAGAGAAGCTGTTGTTGACTTGGCTTTTTCATACACCATGTCGCCAGTGACACCTTCTTGGGCAATCAAGGCTTTTGGAAACATTTTGTCACAAAAGGGGGAAAAAAAGAAAGGGAAAGAAAAGAATAAAAGACAACACGAATTTAAAAAAAAAAAAAAGAGGACAACAAGAGATTTGCAAGCTGAGTTCAAATGCAATCAGCAAGGAAGAACTTGCTAGTATTTCAGACATGACATGCAGTTGTATTCTCTAAGTAGGCATGGGGCACAAAGTAAACCCCCTTTGTACTTTTTTTGTGTGCGTCCACTGGCTTTCGTACCTGTGTGTCACACAAATGTTGCACATTAGATTAGATCTTACCAGACATCAATCACAGGGGTGTAACTGAAAGCGGCAACAGTATTCTCCTCAGGATTAAGCTGCTTTTAAATTGGCTGCAGTGAACAAGATGAGCTGTGGACCAGAAACGTAAAGTAAGCCAGAGGATGAGGGAAACAAAGGGAGGAGGAGAAAGCAGTGGATAATGAGCTTTGTGAGAGGAAGGGGGAAAAAAATGTGATGCTGTGTTCAGCTTTAAGAATTATGGGCCTGGCTGTCTGAAATGAGAAGAACTTGAGGAAATTATTCACTGAGTGGTAATTAAATTCACTATGAAACTTTAAATCAGCTAAATAAATTGGTTTTCTCAATTAGCTTTCCTTGATTCTTCCTTAGAGCAGCTTCCAGGTTCTAGTTATGTGTTTATTTTACCCAATATTTGCAAGATGAAATGCGTTAAGACACTTTTATAAACTATTTTCTCAACTCATTGACTCTTTCTTGGAACACTGATTTGCCTAACAAATAATTTCATCAAATAATAGATAATGTCACTTTTCATTTTAATATATGTTCTAACCTAGGTGTTATTATTTTAATCCACACAATGTATAAAGGTGTTGACACCCCTTGTATATTGTTGCTATATTTATTTCTATATATTTTCCTTAAAACATATCAAACTCTTTACATTTAAACTAAAATGAAACAGCATTGCCAGAATTTGTCTACCCTAAAAGATGTAAATATTAAGTGGACAATAATCAGAATTGGCCATTCATTTTCACATATGTCCAATTATGAAAACAATCACAGCAGCACAAAAATCGCACGGATACTCATAGACACTTGCTAATATGAGTGGACGTTATTGGAGACAACATTTGCCAAAGTAAACTGTGAGAAGAAAACCACCAAATGCCTAAATCACATTTACCCAGCTGAACATGGATATTTTAAAACGCTAACAGCGGCAAAGCTAAAGCTATCCAGAGCTCAGAGCCAGCAACAAGCTAGCAGCCTCAGTATGAGCAAACAGCCAAAGCAGTTAAGAGAAATTATAAGAAATCAAGAAGAAATAAAAAAGAAAATCGATGTTCGATTATCTGGTGAATTTATAAACATACTTTAAAATGATATAAGTGACCGAAATTTAATTTATTATATTAATCTATTACACCTGATTTTCTTTGGTAACAAAAATTGTCAGTTAAAGGTGTTTGTTCAGCAATTCATTTTCAGTGAATTATTTGAACCTCTTTCCACTTAATTTTCAGTTGTTTAAGTGAGAGAAGTTTGCAAAAACTGTACATTTGAATCACGTCTTTTATTATGAAAATTTGAAAATGCAAAAAGCTGCATCGGCAGGTCCCAGTTAGAAAAAAACCCTGAAATTTGAATCGTCAAGAACATTGCAATCACTGCCTCGATGTCTGTTTCAAATATGAATTTTAAACTATCTTCAGTTTTCTTACAAATGTTGTCTCTTATACTTGTTATTGATTAGAAGTGTAATGTGTCTTGTGTTTCACCCCCTAAAGAGTAGAGGTGGGGGAAAAAATCAATACTGCGTAGTATCGCGATATTTTGTTTGCTAATAATGTATCGATACAGGGATAGCAGATATCGATATTTTGTTCCAAAAACTTCCAGTCCACCAGATGGTGCGGTTGAGCTTTTTCTCTAGTGAGGTCAGCAGAGGTTAGGTCAGCACATGGGAAAATAGATCAAACAAAGATGGAGGAAGAAAAAGAGATCAGGAAAGCGCCATCTGCGTTTAAATCAAATGTCTGGACGTACTTTGGATTTTTTAACAAGGATGGAACAAATGAGATGGATATGACACACGGGATTTGCAAGGTGTGTCGTATGAAAATAAAGTACTCTGGGAATACTACGAACATGAGGGCCCATCTTACACGGCACCATCCAAAAATAGCATTAACCGCGGATGGGAAAGCTAGCTCTGAATCAGCTCCACTGAAAAATCAACCAACGCTGGACACTCTTAGCTTAGCAAAGCTATCTCCCAATTCAGAGCGAGCTAAGAAAATAACACAATCTATCACGTACTTCATCTGCAAAGACCTGCGTCCTTACAACATTGTGGAAAACGAGGGCTTTTCTTATATGATCAAGACGCTGGAACCCAGGTATGTGATACCATCACGACGTTTTTTCGCGGACACAGCCGTACCCAATCTCTACATAGATGTGAAGCGTAAAGTTGAGGAAAGTTTGAGCACAGCAGAAAGGGTTGCATTAACTTGCGACGCATGGACCTCGCGGGCTGTGGATTCATATGTGACTATAACAGCTCATTATCTCACAGCGGACTGGCAACTGCTGTCTTACGTTCTCCAAACTCGAACATTACATGAAAGTCACACCGGAGCGAACATTGCAAATCTCCTGCAAAATGCAGCACAGGAATGGGGGATTGCCGACAAAAATCTGGTGGTTGTCACCGACAATGCTTCTAATATGACAATTGCCACTCAGCTAGCGGGATACCTGCATGTGAAGTGTTTCGCCCATACGCTCAATCTGGCATCACAACGAGCCTTAAACCTGCCTGCAGTAGCCAGGGTCTTGGGAAGAGTGCGGCGCATAACTGGGTTTTTCAATAGAAGCACAGTGGCAAACCACGCTCTGGAGCAAAAACAGAAAATGTTACAGCTCCCGACTCACAAGCTCAAGACCGACGTCTGCACGAGATGGAACAGTGCTTATGACATGCTCCAGCGTTTCCTTGAACAACAACCTGCGATTTTTGCAGCGCTGCTGTCTCCCGAAGTCAGAAAGAGTAGCACAGATATCTTTACTCTAAACGAGACGGATATTGGGAACACTGAAGAAATTGTCCGGGCCTTGAAGTCAATGCAAGTCGCGACTACTGTGATGTCTGAGGAAAAGAATCCTACTCTGTCTCTCGTAGCACCGCTGCTAGCACAGCTGTTGCACGACACCCAAGACAACATTGGTGACACAGCGCTGGTCAGAAACATCAAGCAAAGTATCAGTCAAGATCTTAAGAAGAGATATGCCAGCACAGTCGAGAGGAACACCCTCTACACAGCATCAGCTCTCGACCCACGCTTTAAAACCCTGCCGTTCCTGTCACTGGAGGAAAGACAGGAAACCTATGCCAGAGTGGTTGCTGAGGCTATAACCCTTCAGGTAAGCAAACATTCTGGTGTTATAATTTAAATAACTTACTTACAATATTAGTAGATCGGTGATATTTTTGTCATATTGGTAATATTCTATTTAACAATTAAATACATTAATTATAATTTGCTAACATATTACTGCATACTAAAAGATATGAAATATTTATTTTCTCCCTCTCTCTGTATGTGTGTGGGTTTTCTACAGGAAGAAAAGAGGCAGCAGCCCATCTGTGAGCCAGAAGCCCATGAACATCATGAGAAACCTGACGAGACTGAACAAAATCCCAGACCCCCTCTCATACCAGCCAAGATGAGGAAGTCTTGTGGGTTAACAGACTTGCTTGGTCAGACTTATGGTGATGTTAGAGCCCCACCAAAATCATTATCTGCCACAGCTGAGGAGGAGGTGAAAAGATACCAGGAGGTCACGTCACTGGCACTCACAGAAGACCCACTAAGCTGGTGGAAATCCCATGAGGAAGTCTATCCTTTCCTGGCCACACTGGCAAAAAGATACCTTTGTA
The DNA here is from genome assembly GCF_041146795.1 of Maylandia zebra. Lineage (NCBI taxonomy): Eukaryota > Metazoa > Chordata > Actinopteri > Cichliformes > Cichlidae > Maylandia > Maylandia zebra. Next base: position 23,214,198 of record NC_135172.1, on the reverse strand, counting down.
TCCCAGGTACTAGTGTCTCGGCTGAAAGAGTCTTCTCAACCGCTGGAGACATCGTCACAGCAAAACGGAGCACTCTGACTTCAGAGCATGTTGATCAGCTCCTTTTTCTGAGCAAGAATGCTGACATTGCTTCACTGTCCAAATGTGTTTAACTTTTTAGGGCAGCAACAAACAGGACAGTTTACTTATTTTAATTTAAGAAATGTTTTATTTTATTTAAATTTAAAACTTTTTTATTTAATGTAAAATTATATTTTGTTTTAAGCTATAATTGTACCAGATAGTTACGTTCAGTTAAGTTGGTTACTAGACTGTTATACAAACCGTTCACTTTGTCAGCAATAAAACTGACTGACATGAGAGAAAGACTGAGTGTGAGACTTTATTATTAGATCAAATGAATATTGATAAAGTTTACCTTTATGGACAAAATCTGCAGTAGAAAAAATATGTGATAAATCACAAAATATCGTATTGCAATACCCAGAATATTGCAAATATATATATATATATATTTTAAAAAAAATCGCAATAATATCGTATCGTGAGTTAAGTATTGTGATAATATCGTATCATGGGGTGTATGGTGATTCCCACCTCTACTAAAGAGTCAAATGAATGTGCCACAAGAAGCATTTTTGGTAACCTTTGAGTATTTCTTACCAAAACAATGTATGCACATCTTTATTTTTGCATTCAGCAAACCTGAGAGCATTTTCCTCCCCTCAAATTACTTTTAGTTTTTTAAGTATTTACAATTGTCCATTGTTTATCTCCTGTCTTCTCCAGAGTTCTTAAGGTCTTTGAATACTAGCTGCCTGAGGTGGTGCTTCATATTTTCTGAGAGTTTCTCTTCTTTTTATGCGAGATCCTAACCATTACAGAGTAGAAGCTCTTACATGAAACCTAATGAAGACTCTAGAGAGGTTTTCCTCGGTCACATCATACTCTGGGTGAGCTCCTCTGTGCAGTTCGCCATCATATACCTAGTGTGCAGTTCCCTGTATCATCTTGAAGAACAATATGAAAAAGTTGTTTTCCATGCTTTTTACTCTACACTGCCAGGCTTGCATACAGGAAAGACTGAGATGGTGGATGCGGATGAAACAGACACTATTTTGTTGCATTGCATGACTGTGTTTTTTTCTGTATATTTTTTAGAGTTTGTCATAATGATTACTTTGTTACTGTTAGATGTACAAAATAGCAGCAACTGGCACTTTCAGAAAATCTGTGGTGATGAAACCACTATCCCAGGATTTCACCAAATGCTAAAAACAGAACTGATGTAATGTGAACAAGCTTAACCCTCCTGCCATCCTTTAAAAAACTCACACCCATCACCCTAGGGACCATTCTCAGCCACGCCATAAAAAGACCATATATCCATATTTTATTCCACTTTAAATTAGCCAACCTTGTAAAACTACTTCTCCCTGAAATATTCATGTAAAGTTTTAATTATATTTTCGTTGTTTTAACCCTTCAAATCCCAGTGTTATTACATGAGCGCCCTGTGTTATAAGCCCCAAAAACCAAAAAACGAAACTAAATATTTCCACAAAAAACCAGTTGAAGTAATATGTGATTGTCATTATAAGTAGGCCTTTAGATGGACCAAAGATTGGCACCAACATACATTTTGACCTGCCATTATTTTTTTTGCATTTTTTTTGCAATTTAAAAATTAAAACTTCAAGGCCCTGAGTCTTCATTGACATCCAAGAAAAGAAGAAAAAATAAAATCATATGATGATAATTTGGGGTTGAAAAATAGCGTTTATAATGGAAGTCAATGGGCAGAAAATGGTCCCCAGGGTGATGGGTGTGGGGATTTCTGCTGCTCAGCCATTTTAGGCTGATTTAAGGAATTCACACTGGAATATTAACATTGACAGGTAAAAACTATCCTGTGGCAAGTTTGGTTATATTCCACTGAACACAGTGGAAATGGCAGCCATTTAACACATAGCAGTGGCACAAAAAGGTCCCAAGAAGGCAGGAAGGTTAAGAGGAGTGTAATGAACTTTCACAGGAAACAAGCCCATTCACTGGTAATCTAATACTTTTATGGAATGGACATTTGGATTGCTGGGACATACAAATACAGTGCATCTGGAAAGTATTCACAAAGTTTCACTTGTTCCCCATTTTGTCAAGCTTCCAGCCTTATTAAAAAAATTGATTGAATTCATTTATGACATCAAAATTCTACACATGATACAAAAATATTTTCTTTAAATTCTTGCTATTTTTTTACACAATAAAAAACATTATAAAATATACATAAGTATTCATAGCCTTTGCTCAATACTTTGTTGAAACACCTTTTACTATTACAGCCTCAAGTCTCGAATATGATGCTGCAAGCTTGGAACTATTTTGGGGCAATTTCCCCCATTCTTTTTTGTAGAACCTCTTGACTTCCATTAGGTTGGATAGGGCACATTGGTGCAGAGTCGTTTTCAGATCTCTCCAGAGATATTCAGTCCACTCAGGAACATCACAGATTGGTCTTAAAACTACTCCTTTCACCCCAGTCTGAGATCTAGAAAGGTCTGGAGTAAGTTATCATCAAGTATGTCTTTGTACATTGCTGCATTCATCTTTCCCTCGACTCTGACTAGTATCCTAGTGCTGCTGCTGCCAAAAAAGATCCCCCGAGCATGATGCTGCCACCACCATGCTTCACTGTATAGGTGGTACTGGCCAGGTAATGAGCAGTGCCTTTTCTCCAGACATGACACTTTGCATTCAGGGCAAAGAGTTCAATCTTTCATTAGACCAGAGAATTTTGTTTGTAACGGTCTATGAGTCCTTCAGGTGCATTTTGGCAAACTCCAGATGGGCTGTCATGGGCTTCTTAATGAGGAGTGGCTTCAGTCTGGCCACTCTACTAAACAGGCCTGATTGGTGGAGTGCTGCAGAAATGGTTGTCTTTCTGGAACGTTCTGCTCTCTCCACAGGGCAATGCTGGAGCTCTGTCAGAATGAGCTTGGTCACCTCCCTCACTCAGGCCCTTTCACTCTATTCACATAGATTAGCTGGGCACCCAACTCTAGGAAGAGTCCTGGTGGTTCCAAATGTCTTACATTTAAAAATGATGGAAGCCACTGTGGTCATTGGGACCTGCAGTGTTGCAAACGTTTTTCTGTACCTTTCTGTAGATATTTGCCTCTATACAATCCTGTCTTGGAAGTCTGCAATTCCTTGGAACTTTTGGCTTGGATTGCTCTCTAACATGACCTGTAACTATGGGGCCTTATGTAGACTCATATGAACATCTGACAGATGATCAGTGATCAATATGATGCACTTGAGCCCAGTTTTGGGTATCATGACAAAGGTAGTGAATACTTATGTACATGTTTTTAATTTTAAGAAATTTGCAAGCTTTCCAAACATTTTTTTGTTATTCTGGCATATTGTGTGAAGAGTTCTGAAGTGATCCATTTTAGAATAAGACTGTAGCAGACTCCAGAAGCACTGTACCTGTTTATTTATCTTAAGAACCTGCCTTAGTGAAAAAATGTATAAGAATGGCCAAAGTGGCCATTATCTGCCAAGGAGACGGTGCCATAGACAGTTAAAAATCATTTTGTATCACTGTGCTGGCATTAGTTCTTAATTTGTGTTTGTGCAGTAGTTTGCTGGGAAGCAGAAATAATCACAGAGAGGGATAAAAAGCAAGAGACTGAATAAACTAATTATGAATGTCAGCGCTGTCCTTGTGTGCCCCTTGGACACAGTGGAAACACTGGGGAGAAGAGCGTCATTGCTAAGCAGTCATCTCTCTTTAATAACACTCACTACCCTATCTATGATGCAGTGGGTGTTCCGAAAAGCCCCTTCAGTGACAGGCTCATGAAACCATAATCTACAAATCTATGTTCTGTGCCTTTGTTGGTGCATTGATATGTATTTTGGAATAGCATGAGACTATAGTAATTTAATTCCCCCTCATCGTGTAGTGATATAAAAGTGAACAGGCAGAGAGAAATGCATCACTACACTCTCACATTATTGATGTAGTGTGTGTCTGTAAGTGCACAAGAACACACTTTTGACTACCTTAAACTGAAACCAATGAAGTAATCACTGACTAAACATATTTTATGTGTATATGCACGTGCATTGTATTATTGCCTACACATTTTTCCTGTTATTTCCACAACTGTCATAATAATAGGTACGCCTCTGTAATCCTGCTTTTATTTTACTTGAACATTAACTGCTGGGAGTTTGGGAGTCAAGATATGCTGTTGCAAAGCAATAAAGTAAGTCATCTGTCTTAAAGGGTACAATAGCTAGATATAGTATTTATTAAGTTTGAGATTCTGATTCAACCAAAGGGATTTTGCTTGACTGAAATATCATTAAAAAACATTAAAGGAAGACTGATTACCCTCCAGCAAATGCGTGAATAAGGATCACCGAGCATTGTCTTTGAGATGTAGCAGCATGTGCAGTGTTTTCATTCCTTTCTTTTCATAATTATTTTAAAGGAACCGCCAACTTCAAAGGCGTCGTTGTCAGAAGATGCCTCTCCCTACTGTTGTGTTTCCAGTCCCATACCCAAACATTTCTTCAACACAAATGGAATTAAATTAATTGCAAAGGAGACTGGCAGCAGGGAGGAAGTGACTCAGGTAAGAAAAGTCTCGCATTAATATGGAACAGATCATTTACATACGAGGACTGACTTGCACAGAGAGAAGTTATCCTGAAGTTCAGTAACTTTACACTATAATTTATACATGTTCTTGTATGCATGCACATTTCCCTGGATATATATCTTTGTCTTCTTTGTCGCATTAAAACTATTGTGTTGCTGTAATCTGATTACTTTTTTACTATTGCAAAATAGTAATTAGATTACTGTTACTTTCCCGTAAGCAGGCTGCATTACTGCATTACTAAACCATTATTTGGTTTGTGAGGGTGTCTCGTGACAATGACGTAAGCATGTGCAACAGCAACAGACGCATGTAGATCAACAATGGATAATATGGAGTGCTGGGACGGGAATGTAAAATTCACAGAGAAACCCCCGGATCCCCCCACTGACATGAACGCTTTGGCACCAGGCAAACCTCCGACGGCTCCACTTCTGCTAAACAGGTGAAAACAGATTTAAGAGTGACAGGACTTAGTGCAGCTAAATCTTTGATTTTAGTTATTTTTTGCTGTGTTTTACTTTCATCTATTTGAAAGAGTGAGTGTAAACACAAAAAATAATTATAGTTTATATTCTGGAATATTCAGAAAATAGGTTTAAATGTTAAACAAATTACTTCAAGTCAAAGTCTGTTGCATATAATTTCATTTTTGCTTGATGCAATGTGCATAAAATTAAAAGATTGAAATTAATAAAACAAGTTTTAAAAAGAGATTCAGTTTTATATGATGGATGATGCAGAAAAAATAGAATTGGGCTGAAAGGTCTATTACTTTATTAACATATTCAGGTTGTGTATCATGTTTTTAAAAAGTAACTAAGTTATAAAGTAACTAATTACTTTTGAAAATAAGTAATCAGTGAAGTAACTGGATTACTTTCTTGGAGAAGTAATTAGTAACTTATTACTATTTTCAAGTAACTTGACCAACACTGGTGCCAGTTACTTAAACTCATCCACCTTAACTACCTCTGTCTCACCAGTCTAGTTGCTTCACTCTCACATACACACACGTATTTTGTCTTGCTTCTACTGAATTTCATTCTTCGTCTCTCCCAAGCATACCCCCACCTCTCCAGGCTATCTTAGACCCGCTCCCTACTCTCACTACAGATCATAGTATCATCTGCAAACATCATAGTTAACAGAGACTCGTGCTTAACCTCATCTATTAATCTGTCCATCACCACTGCAAACAAGAAGGGACTCCACTAAAGGGCTCGATTAAAGATGCAGTTGCTTCTATTCACAAAACCACATGATCGGCCTTATATATCGACAATAAATCCAAAATGTTTGGGGGGTTTTTTCTGCTTTATTCATCAAACCTTTATTTTTTTGTGATTTAATGGTTTTCTAGATTGCACACATTTCATCTGATTGATTATTTAGCTACAACGCTATTATCTTTTGACAATAACCTTTAAAAAGGGCAGTGTGATATTACTTTAAGTGTCCCACACTCCCTATATTTTTTTACTTTTTCCTTTTAACCACTAATGCACCACACACATACAGTGTCTCATAGCCTCCCTTCTCTGTATGTGCATGCTGTCTTGCAATTTAATGAATGGAAATAGTCTCTTACTACACTTAGTGCTGTGCCATGTGGCAGCCACAACAAAGCGATCACAAACCACAAGGGCGAAAATAAATTGCTAGAGGAAGGGGAAAAAACGCCATTTCTAGAATAGTGGGAGATATTGCCTCCTGTGCACCATCCTATGCTATGATACGTTACAGGCACATGTAAGATAGTGTGATTGTTACATAGCTCTTATTCTCTAACAAAAGTAAGATGAAGGTCAGAGGCATGTCCAAAGTCAAAGGCAACTGAATCAATATCTGAAGCTGTGCATTTTTCCATTTATTATATTTTCTTATTATTAGTTTAGAATATATTTAGCACTCTAGAGCTATGAATCTGTGATTAATAATTTTACCCCTTTTGCAAGCTGTTAATAGAGTTCCTCACTTTTTAATCATTTTACTGTCACAACAAGTCATGCTGCTAATTTTTATATCAACCGTCCACCCACTACCACCACTGATAAATCCCTTCTTTCAGTTTTAAAATAGGGTTTATCTGTTATTCTGTGGTTATGGCGAATAGAGAAAGGGGAAATAAATGTGCTCATTACTGGGAAACACTACTGTTCCACATGCACCTGAAAAAAATCCACAGAAGTAAAAAATTGGAGGTAATGTCTTATAAATATACCATCCACATAGCTAGTCGATTTCATGCAACTTATTTGATGTGATTAAACAGCTGCGATGTTTTTAAATGTGTCAAATTAAATTATGTGTTATTGTAAAACGGTCTCCAATACTAATACTGTTTTAATACTGTCATTATATCACCTGAATATTCTCTGTGAATTAAATTTAATGAAACATACAGCAGGTATCAAGTTTGGTTTAATTCTCTTCATATGTGACCCTAACCCTCTAACAACTATTTAAAACAAAAATGGGTTAAAGTGGGGTTTAGTATTTGAAATTACTTGCCATTTAAAAAAAAGACTACTCAATTTATGCTCACTTCTTTTTACTTATTATCTGGGTAGATGAAACATGAACACAACATGAACTGAAACATTTACATTTGCTTCATGAGCACATCACACAGATGAGAAGGAAAAGGGATTTGGTAAAGGTTTAAGTGGGTCATTGGATGTCTGTATTTTCTTATTACTGAGCACTGACTGCACCATCACTGGAAGCGAAGCCAGACTGCAGGATGTGAAAAATGAACCAATTCATTAGTAATATTATTATTACATGTATTAACCTACCAATGTTCCAGCACCTTCAGTAACCCACTTTAACCTTTGCGTTTAAAGCAAAAGAATAATAGGGTCATGCTCTGGTTACCATGAACATTGGGATAACTGCTTATGCTGAGTCCCATATTAAAAAGCAGAAAATAAGTTCTAATTTTTTCTTATTTGTGGTTTATCACTTGCTGAACTCCACTGCAGTTAATACCAGGTTTTTTAGGTGCGCCTTGTTTGTGCCACCTTGGACCCCTTGCCTCAGAACTACCTTCAAACATGCCTCAGAGATTGTGGTCCATATTAACATGATAGCATGATTGTTGCTAATCTGTTGGATCAGTGCAGAGAATCTACTATCACCATCCCAAAGGTGCTCTAGAACTGGTGACTGTAGAGGCCATATGAGTAACGAGAACTTGTAATTTCAAGAAACCAATTTGAGATCATTTGAGCTTTGTGACATGGTGGGTTATCCTGCTTGAAGGGATGAACATAGCAAGCAGCAATACTATTCTTGTGATGTAGCCAACTTCCGTCAAGGTTTGATGTGTTGTTCCTTCAGAGATGCTCTTCTGTAGACTCTAGTTGGTAATGAGTGGTTATTCAAGTGTCTGTTGTCTTCTTATCAGCTCAAAGCAGTCTGGCCATTCTCCTCTGACCTCTAGCAGCAACTGCCACTCAATCAATAGTTTAGATTTTTCAGCCCATTCTTTGCAAACCCTAGAGACAGTCGTGGAAAATCAATACTTAGATACTGATACTTAGAAATACTCAGAAAACCCGTCTGGCATCATCCAATGTTGCATCTGGGGTATGATGGAAGTCCCAAAGAGCCACAGAAAGAACTTCTCAATAAAGAATGGATGTTGTATTTATTATTCAACAGATTTACAAACACACCAGTATGAAATAATCTTGGGGTGAGCTAAGGCCAAAATAACAAACAAATGGAGCTGCCTACCAATGCAAACTGAGATAACCTACAGAGAAGAAACAAATGTGTTACCTCCCCATGATGATATAAACAAGAGAAAAAAGTCAAACTTCACAAGTTAGAGCAAACACTAGTGTAGCTGGTTTGATGATGGGGAAAATAAAATGAAATATGCAGTGTGATAGGCTGAATAGATATTTGCATCAACAAAGAGTTGATGCAAATATCAACAAAGCTAACATATATCTACAGGGTTATAAATGATGAATCGTGATTAAAACACACATTACCTTACATATTTTCCCCCTCACAAAACCGATCGATGCTCTGCTTCTTTTCTTTTTGCCTCAGTGCAGTACTTGTTTTGGTTCTTTTTCTAACTTCGCTCAGTGTTTCACTATGGGAATTGCCTCGGCGTGACCAACTAAGGAAGTTCCAATGACACCACGTCTGTCTATGACAGACCTGTCGAGCCACGCTCAGGGCTCCACCCCCACATTCTAACATGGCCGACCAGTCCCTCCTAACTCATTCTTGCTTTTGTCCTGTGAGAAACTACTTTGAGCTCCCTCAGCGCATCCGGGCTAACTTGATTAGCTGCTTAACAGTTCTCAGGTGTCCCGTGTAGGAGTATGTCACCAAACACAGTTTTTCTGGTTCCAGTTTGGATCATGCTGAGTAAGTCCTACGAAAGAAGTGTACTTATAGCTACATTGTGGAACAGCAATCGCATCAGGCGAGCTGTTCCAGCGGTTCCTGGTTTTAGTTATCGAGGTGGTGGACGTTGTGTAACTCGGGCTAACGCGTTATGGCGAGCTGTTCTTTCAGTGTCCGGCTAGCATTAACTTGTTAGCAGGCCACAAACCATTTTAGTGTCTCGTTAGCTTGTAGTCGACCAAGGGTTCAGTTAGCATTAAGTTGCTAACAATATTGGCTAGTGGAGTGCAGCTAACGTGTCACGACGAGCTGACTCCCGTGGTGACTAGCTCGGATTTAACCCCCGCTGCTAGTCCTAGCTACGTACAGGCTAACGTGTCGCGACGAGCCTGGTGTAGCCTAGTCTCACGCCTTTCCTCTAACCATGTCTTTGGCTCCTACTCCTGCCAAATGGTTGGAACCGAAGGCCAAAGAGGCTGTATCCCGCCCGTGCCTCACATCATGCGGTCATCTCGGGCAGGGAACCTCATCCAAAGTGCGTCTTCTGTATGGGTGCCAAGCATGCTCAGGCTTCACTGGCGAACCCTCAGGGATGCCCACACTGCATGTTGATGCCAGAGAAAGTCCTGGAAAGGAGGCTGAGAGTAGCAGTAACGAACAGTCAGGACATCTGCCTGTCGGCCGCTACTGCTACAAGTGATATCCGTCATCCGCGAGCCTCCACAAGCTGGGCGGACATGAAAGAAGAGTCCCCGCTCATGCCCCCATCGTTCAAAGACCTCCTCGATCAAAACGTGGGTGAGCCGGGTGGCGAGGACACGGAGGGCGATGCCAACTCTGACCTCCTCGACCTAGAGGACATGGATGAGGAGGAGGATGACTCTACCTTTCCTCCCCAGCAGTCCAGGCCACCAAGTGGGGCTGAAGTTGCACCCCCGGTGGACAGCAATTTGTACAAGGTCTGCAAACGGGCTGCTACCAAGCTAGGCATGCCATGGCCAGCCGCCCAGGATGCCAAAGGGGCAGAACGGGACCTGTATGACAGCAAGAGGCTCCCACCAGCCTTGCCACCATTGAAGCAGCTTCTGCCAGCAGTCCCGGCCTTCGTGAAAGAAATTAGTCACTATTGGTCAAGCCCTTTTAAAAGCAAGATTCTGACCAAGGGCTGCTCTAAGCTTGAGATCCAGGGGATGGGTGAACTGGGGATGACCGAACCCCCAGCTGTCAGTGGCATATCACCTTCACCCTAACTGCAGGGCAATCTCAGCTTCTTCTAGCATTTCTTTGCCCAGCAAGATGGATCGCCTCACGGCATCTATTTATCAAAGGATGTACAAATATGCTGCACTGCTCTGGAAGACATGGGCTGTCAGCTTGACTCAGGTTCCCCAAACCCAGCCCTCTGGGATTAAATCTGTGTGGTTAATGATCTCATTCTTCGATCCTCCAGGGGAGCAGTCCAAGGGTGTGGCCATGTTATGTCCCTTGCAGTCTCGGGTGAGAGAGCCTTGTGGCTAAACCTGTCAAGCTTAGGTGATGCTCAGAAGGCTGAGGTCATGGATGCAGCCTGTGACCCTACCAAGGGTCTCTTTGGCCCAGCACTGGATAGAATGAGAGAGACAAGCACCCGCAGAAAGCAGGAGGGAGAAGCATTCAACCTCTGCTTACCCAGAAAACCTAACCCTCAGCCCCAGCAGGTGCCAAGAGCTGGCTTTGTGGCAATCCGATTGTTCAGTCTGACGTCACTAGCCGTGTCTGGGTCTAAACTCCGCTGCAGGTCCATATATCAAACGATCACTGTGGCATTACTGAGAGTTGAAAAACTGTCTAAAGTATTTCATCTTTAATAAAATGATCAGCGTTCTGCTCTACCAGGTGTAACAATTGAGTTTAACATCCAGGCATCCATGAAAACGGAATTTATGACATTTAACGGAGTTAGAAGTTAGCAGGGAGTTAGCTCTCTAGCTTCTATCTAAATACAATATAGCATGTCCTGACTGCGGGGTTTTGGAAACAAATTAAAACGTACAGCTCTGCTATCACTTCCAGCATAAATGAAGACAGAAAACTAAACAGCAGTGATGTTTGTAGGGTTACTGAAGTTGGGCTAGCTGGTATATAATGATGTGCTACGTGACCGCTAGCGACACAGCTATGTTAGCATAATATAAACAAGATAACTTTTTTTCCACTCGATAAAAGTTAACGTGAGTGTTCTCGGTGGTCAGGAACAAATGTAATCGCATGGCAGGATGCTGTAAAAGGACCAAACTTCAGCCAGGAGAACAACTGAGATAATCCATCCACAATACAAGGTTAGTCATTCATATACTGCTGCATGGGCTGGGCTGTAGTTACTTCCTAAGGTTTTAAAAACTGAGCTTAAATAAATGATTAGTGGTAATAAAAGCAGAGGGAGGTCAACAGGGATCACTGACTGTTTTAGGAGCTTTTTGAGATCAAATAGAAGAAAATACATAACATTAAACATGTTAACAACACAAAAGCCATATTAAACGCAGACTACTTTAGACCCGGAAGTAGGATTCGTCGCGTCATCACTGAACAACCGGATAGCAGCAGCTGTGAGAGGGAGACAGAGCGGGGCCAGAATGCAGAGAGGAGCAGGAGGCCTGCAGTCTGCCCGCCAGGCCAAGGTAGAGAACCAAAGACCTTGGGGAAAGCATTCCTTCGCAGCAGCTGCTGCAAAGAACAAGCCGTCACATCCCGGAGAGGGAAAAAAAGAAGTGGTCAGTCAAATTCAAATTCAAATTTTATTTGTCACGTACACAGTCATACACAGTACGATATGCAGTGAAATGCTTAGACAACTGCTCGTGACTTAAAGAAAAAAAGAAAAGGCTATGAATAAGATAGGAAATAAATGTGAAAATTAAAAAGGGTAAATCTAGTCTAGCAAACCTGCGTCATTCTGTGTCACCCCTCTCTTCTCCTCTTCTCCCCCAAAGAGAAGGAAGGTGTTAGAAGGGGTAACAAAATCACTCCAAGGTTCAGGGTCTCCGGAAGTTTCCAGTTCACCAGGAGCACCCTCTCAGTCTCCTCCTCCAGTTCAGGGAGGACGGACTTGTGGACAAATGGCACCGTGTCACCTCCGAGTTCTGAGTACAATCGAAAGCACCACGACTGCAGTTTTTGTGTTGGATGTAAAAGGCGCACATGACGCTGTGACGTAGGCTAGAATCATGGCAGCAGTCAATGACGGTCCAGGCGTGGGATTTCTCTCGTGGAAATATGCACATTATCTTTTCCTTTCTATTGGTAGGTGGCACAGTGCACTTGTGGCAAGTAAGCAAGCTAGAAGACTGGCAAAGTTATGGAAGAAACACATTAACAAGAGAATTCTGAGTAAAACCTAAGTTACTTTCCCTAGTAACTAGTTACTTTGAAAGTAACGAGTAACTTGAAGTAACTGAGTTACTTTTGAGAGAAGTAACTAGTAATGTAACTAAGTTACTATTTTAAAGTAACTTACCCAACACTGGAAATAAAACATGCATTTCAGCAGCCAGGCAGTTTGTCAAGGGCAGAATATACCCCCGGTTTGAAAATAAAAACAAAAGAAAATCACTGCCATTTGTCTTTGTCCCCAGCGTGGGGAGCTCCCGCTCTTCCCGAGGGGGACAGCCCAAACTCCTTCCGGAAGACAGGCGTCTGTTTGGCTGGCCTGGGCGACCCCCTGAGCGACCGTGGTTCAGGGGGTTGGGAAGCGATCCCTGGGCTCTCTGTCCTGGTCGTTGTGTCCTTGGGCAAGACACTTCACCTATCGCCTACCGGTGATGGCCAGAGTGGCCGATGGCGTGATATGGCAGCCTTGCTTCTGTCAGTCTGCACCAGGTCAGCTGTGGCTACAACTGTAGCTGCCTCCACCAGTGTGTGAATGTGAGAGTGAATGAATAGTGGAATTGTAAAGCGCTTTGGGTGCCTTGAAAAGCGCTATATAAATGCAATCCATTATTAATATAGTAGTCGTGGTAATCACACGACCACTTTAAGATGACAAAGTAACAAGGTGATATATAACAGTTTTTAAATTGTGTCGACAGGCGACATAAAACCATTCATGATAAACACTATTTACGCTGTGTTTTTTCCTCAATAGTTTCGTCACGTTTACTGTCTAAGGACAGCGCTAGCAAGCACTCTCTGCTTATGAGCAAAGAATAAAAAAACAAAAAACAGCCCATTCGTGTAGGTGGAAAAATATACCATGTCAACCAATCAAAAATGATATGGCAACATGACATTTGGTTGTTTAGGAAGAGGGGGGAGTTTTAGGAGTGACGGCGAGAGAGAGAAAGAAAGACAGCAGAAAAAGAGAGAGAGCGAGTTTTGAGATGTGAGAGATTTGTGACGTTTAGCGTGTTTGGAGTGTGTAGTTAATGTGTTGTCTTGTGTAGTTAGTGTGTAGTATTGTGGACAGTTTTGTGTTGTGTGTCAGAACAAAGAGGCGACTGCTGTCTCCAGGTAGAAAACAGGAGTGATACACCTGCTGCTGTCAGACCTGCAGGTCTGTGATGTTCTCCTTTATAGTGGACAGAAATTATTTTTTTGGAGTGGCATAAATAATTTGTGTGGCACCTCATTGAATGCAGAACACCTGACCCCACTCTGGACCCCAGAGGGTTAAACATTTTTTTAAAGTAATGCAATAGTTACTTTTCAAGTAATTAATTACTTTTAGAATCTTGTAACTATGTTACTAACTCAGTTACTTTTTTGAGGAAGTAACTAGTAACTATAATTAATTACTTTTTCAAAGTAACTTGCCCAACACCGGACATCACACTATCGCATCTTCAGGGGCCCTCTCGCAGCACGACTGAAGCGGTGGCGCACATGGGCAGTTCATCCTTGGGTCTTGTCAACCATTTTCCCATGGTTACAGACTACAGTTTGCGGTAAAACCACCAAGATTCAGCGGAGTGTTAACTTCAGTGACCAGTGGCAATTCAGCAAATGTGCTGGAGGACGAAATATCCTCCCTGTAACACAAACAGGCGATCAGAGCAGTGCCGAGCGAAGAAGCTCAGCAGGGCTTTTACTCCCGCTATTTCCTCATCCCGAAAAAGGACGGAACATCGCTCCGTCCTATTCTGGATCTGCATGTGTTAAACAAGCATTTGAGAAAGTACACATTCAGAATCCTCACACACAAAACACTTTGTCGCTCATTGCACACAGGCGATTGGTTTATTACAATCGACCTCTCAGACGCATATTTTCACATCGCCATTTATTCTCCACACAGGAAATATCTCAGGTTCACTTATCAGAGTGTAGCGTACGAGTTTCAAACTATCCCATTCGGGCTATCCTTAGCCCCGAGGGTGTTCAGCAAATGTGTGGAGGCAGCGCTGTCTCCGTTAAGGAACAGCCGCATCAGAGTATTCTCTTACATAGACGATTATCTAATAAGCTCACGATCGTGCAAGCAGGCGATCAAAGATTCCGGGGTGGTAGTGAATCACCTCACGGTGCTCTGTTTCACAATCAACCTGGAAAACAGCAGGGGTACCTCTTGGGGCAGTATCACCCAGGGTGACACTGACCACAGATGCATCTCTGTCACGTTGGGGTGCAATTATGATGGGCAGAGCAGGATATGGCATTTGGTAACAGAGACAGGCTCTGAATCACATAAATGTGCTATAGCCCCGCGCGGTGCTCCTAGCCGCATTTTCTGCCATATCTCCAGGGGCAACATGTTTTAGTGAAAACAGACAACTCCATGGTAGTTGCTTATATCAACTCCCAGGGCGGTACCTGTTCCCGGCAGCTACACAGGTTAGCCAGGGAAATAATTGTGTGGAGAAGCACACGGCTCATCTCCCTTCAAGCAACTCACATGCCAGGAATTCTGAACAGGGGGGTGGACCTCCACTGTTCGGAGAATGGAGGCTTCACCCACAGGTGGTGGAGCAGATTTGGCAGAGATACGGCCGGGTTGCCGTAGATCTCTTTGCCTCGCAAGAAAGCACACATTGCCCACAGTTTTTCTCCCTGTCAGACGCAGATGCGCCACTGGGCGTGGATGCGAGGGCCCATCCATGGCCAAACACATTACTGTATCCTTTCCCTCCCCTCAGCCTGATTTTAATAGCTCCACTGTGGCCATCCAAACACTGGATAGCAGAAATAATCCAGCTTCTGGTGGACGAGCCATGGCCACTCCCCATCCCCAGGGACCTTCTGTCTCAGGCGCATGGGGAAATATACCATCCTTATCCAGACCAGGTTGCTGTCTTGGACTGGCCCGTGAAAGGTGGAATTTGAAGGCTACAGGCATGCCTTCGAAGTTTATTGAAACCATTCAGAATGCTAAAGCCTCGTCCACTCATTCCATTTACAGCAGTAAATGAAAAGCGGATAATCCCTTTCCAGTGTTCATTGGTGGAGCTGTTGTGTTTTCTTCAGGACTTGCCAGACAAAGGGAGAGCTTTTTCCACCATAAAGGTCTATTTAGCAGCTATTTCAGCCTGTCACGTGGGGTTTGGTGATAAACCTGCCGGTCAGCACCCTCTGTTATGTCACTTCATGAGGGGGGCGCGTCAAACGCTCCCAGTCTGTAGACCACTGGTCCCTTTATGTGATCTGTCAGTCGTTTTAGATGCCCTCTCCCACCACCCCTTTGAGCCTATCGGGGCAGTGGGGTTGAAGTTTCTCTCTCTTAAAACTGCTCTGCTGTTGGCTCTAACCACAGCCAAGCGAGTTAGTGAATTACAGGTTCTGTCTATTCACCCTTCTTGTCTACAGCTGGCCCTGGGACTCACTAAAGCACGTCTGAGGCCTAACCCAGCTTTTGTCTCTAAGGATATATGTGCGGCAGCAAGCTGGGCTATACCACACACGTTTGTCCGGTTTTATCGGCTGGATGTTGCACAGTCATATGTTGATGTTGCACCTGGCTCAGGCAGTGCTGGATTCTGTTGCCTCAGGTTCGACCTGAGACCCTGGAGTAGTACAGGAGCGTAGCTTTGGGAGCTAGCGCAATCCAGGAGTGGGCCATATCTCCCATAGTGAAACAACGAGCGCATTTAGAAAAAGAATGTTGGGTTACTTAACGTAATCCCTGGTTCTTTGATAACAGAGTGAGGTGTTTCACCAACAGTTCCCTCCTTGCTTAGGCACAGAAAGAAATCTGCTTGGAAATAGTTAGGAGGGCTGGTCGGCCATGGTAGAATGAGGGGGCGGAGCCCTGAGCACGGCTCGACAGGTCTGTCATAGACAGACGTGGTGTCATTGGAGCTTCTGTAGTTGGTCATGCCAAGGCAATTCCCATAGTGAAACACGTTATTTTGTCTTCCATTGTGTTTTCCAATTCTTCCATTGTGTTTTGTGAGATTTTATTTTTATTTTATTGCTTCTGTTGTGGTTTGTTTGACTTCCATTGTGTTTTTTGTGCTTTTGCAGTGTTTTTCTGTTCGCTGGTGTTTTCTTAAGTTGCAGTGTATTTGACCGGTCAGGGCCACCCTAGGTAAGGACCTGTCACACTATATTTGCATGTGTCCCTCTACATTTGCAGCAAAATTTTAAAAAAATAGAATCTAAAATGTGGGTGGGGGGGGGGGGTCTTTTGTTTTGTTGTTGTTTTTAGGTGAGAATCACAGAAAGTTCAGCACCACATTTTGACCTTGTATGCGTACTCAACACTGTAGAGTGGTAGGGTTCCAAAACACCTTAGAGTGGACACACAACAGACTGTTTTTCTGTTTCAAAATATTTACCTATTGTTGTTCATTTTCACCTTTAGACCTGTGCTCCCTGTCGCCGGCCAAGAGAAACAAAACAACAGAGGGGAAGAGAAGAGGAAACGATGGTCAAAAAAAACTTTTAAAAAAATGAAAGAGGATGCACTGGATCCAAATCATAAATTAATCACTAGTTTAGTCTGCTGCATGTCAAGTCAAATGAAATTAAGCTGAAGTACCGCTCTTTAGTGTCCACAGAGGTCTTCACAGTGCCATTATTTTAAATTAATACCAAAGGCCAACAAACAATAGCCATCTAAAAGCGCAAGAAAACGTTTTATAAGGAAATAACTATGGAAGAAACTGCTTAACGGGTCTGACAGAGAGGGAACTATTCCAGGAGAGTCACGCATAGAATGGGCACAGACAGGGGGTTAATGAAGATTAAATGCTCGTAAAAACTTGGAATATATTAGCAGGGGAAAAAAAAGTAGAACACCACAGTGTGTTGATGTTTTTGCTGCATCAGTATGCCATTGCTATTTTTATGTACAAATGACAAACAAAAAAGAAATTTGTGTGCTGAGTTTCAGTTCATTCCTCAATCATTTTTATTGTTGTTTGGGATCGATGGGGCATGGTGTGAGTAATAACAAAGCAAAGTAGTAGTGGTAATGTAGACAGTCGGTGCATTTAATTTAGGAGGTTTTATACAGTGAGTGTCTATCTGGTTGAAATCTATGTCACAGCTTCGGTTCTTAAGAATAGCTCACGACTGACTGTATGTAATTATGAGGGCAATTCCAGTATTTGCTACAAATTTAACTGGCACTAAAAGGTGTGACTGCAGAGGAATACCAATTCAGAGAATGTAATAGATAAAAATATTATCAGCCACATTTGTTTGATGTCTCCTCCTCAAGGACCAATATTAGATAATGCTCTGATGAGGAGGATGCAATGAGGCTGTACAGGAAAGCTCAAAGGCTTAGCAGTGACAGGTCACACAGGTAGGTGCATCTCCCATCGTCTGAGTAACCCGAAGAATATTATTATTATTCACTGCTTTCGGCTTCATCTGCTTCTCAAAGGCTTTATTCGATAATGAATTTATAAGAAAACATAAAGTATGCATGCCGCTTTATTGCCAGGATCTCACTTGAAGGACACATTTGTAGAAATTTCTATGAAGAAAGCAAGCCAGCTTTGATTGGTTGTTATTCACAAAATCCAAGTACTGATATCTGAAACACTGACTTATAGTCACTTATAGAGAGTTAAATAACTTGTAAACACCACACAGAACTGTGTCAATTCTCCTTTTAATGTTACTGTGGTAAATTTGTTAGTGAACTTCCTATCTACCAGACACTGATAATGGCGCTTTAAAGAGTTGTTCCTGGTACTGAGTGAATGTAGTACAGTAGTTTCCAATTAGCTGCAAACATCTGTGTCCTGCAGATGGAAATGAGGCTGATGAGAGCCCAGAGACTAAACCAAAAAAATCGAGGTGCTGGCAGGAAAACAAAAACAATGGGATGAAAAACATTAGCTGCAGAACTGGGGGAGAAACCTCTTTCACATATTAGCGGATATTGATATATATATTCATAGATATTGATTAGCAGAGTGTTAAATGCTTCATTTTTTTTCTCCATTTGCCCACATTATCAGACTTTAAATTGAGAGCAATAGAATTGGACAGTAAGGCACAAGCTGTCAGTGAATGACCAGACTTCAGGCACGACTTCCACTCCACACAGCCTCCTTTGGCAGTAACGTAATTATAGCTACAGTACCTTAGAAATCAGTCGCCTTCGCCAGGCTACCTGTCTCACAGAATGGAAAAAATACCTCGAAGCCCCAAAGAAGGGAGTGTTACTTCACCCTTCAACTTCAATCAAGGGTTGCTCCGCCAACTTGGCGTGAGAAGAACTTTTGAAGTTGGTTTTTTTTTTGAGAGTGTAGCAGCAAAGAATTGACCACAGAACACCTGTCAGGGTCAATCATGAGGCATGTAGATCACATATTCTACAGAGTGAAGTTTACCTTTCCCCAAAGACAGTACAGTCTTGTACTGTTAGTGTATCACAAGATGACGCGCTGCAGTCAATGAAATGTTGAGGGCTCTGAATATGAAATTCCTCCCTAGTGTAATAAAGTTGGAACAATAGTGTTAATCTACTTTAAAAGCTCACTAACTGCAATGATGGGAGTAAGCACAGGGGGCTCTGAAAACTTTCCCCACTTAGTTTTTTTTTTTTTTTTACATTTGACGTCTATCATGAGCATACTGAATTGTATGTATCCTTTCTGGTCTCCCCCAGTGCACTAGGAGCCTGCAGCACAGACTACAACATAAGTGCTGAACACATCACATATGCTTTAGGCTTTCATGCTTTCTGTAATCCTCCTGAATTTACTTTAAGACTGAACTTCTGGTCCAAAAAGCACACAATGATCTGACTCCACAGTGCGTTTCTCACTTGCTTACGATTTATCAGCACCAGACTTCTGTGATCATGGGCGTGGGAATTTATGTTGATCCAAGAATGGAATCAAAATCTGGTGAAACTGCTTTTAGTCACTCTGCCCTGAAAATGCAGAGCGGCGTGCCAGATGACCTGTGCCCCAAATCTTATCTTTTTAAAGAGCAGGCTCAAAACATAGCTCCTCTGCCAGGCTTTTTATTATTATTTATGTGTTTTATCCAAAGCCCTTGAGTAAGTGTGTGCTTGTCTGTGCACTCTGTTGTTGTTGTTTTTTTTTGTTGTTGTTGTTGTGTGCCTTAATCTTGTGTCACACATTTTGAGTTCAGTATTTTTAATAGGCAGTGTTGGCTTTTTGTGTATGAATCACTCTGAATATACCTCTGTGTGACTCCATGGGGGGTGTACAAAATAACAGAGACAGCTGACAAGTAGCCTTGAAATCAACACCACATTTCAAGCGGTTGTAATCAATATTGTTAAATCAACAGTGGATGACATGAGTACTTGTGTATGAAAGAGAATAATCAAGCAACTCCCCTCATCTCTACAAAGCTGTATAGTGTCTTTCATCTTGTTGTTTTGATTTTTCCAGACGGCTTTGGGTTCAGTCTCCCTACTTTCATCGGAATAATTTTTGAAGCCAGCGGGCACATGTTTTCATAAACCTTTTGCTGCTTCCCAAGAAGCAGATTGAGAACGCTACCTAACGGAGTCAAGACTATATCAATGAAATTGTTCATTGTTTCTGTAATGGTTTGTGGAGCTCTAAACTGAGGCAAAAGGGAGTTAATATTGGTGTTGCATTGGTAAGTTGGCAACAAGGAACTCAGATGAACCCTAATATTACTCCGGTTATTCATGCCTTGATAGTGTGGTCCAGATCAGTTTTGACAGGCTAATACAGTAAGTGTTTATATCAAATTCTGAACTACTAATCCGTTTTTTAAAAAAAAAACAACTATTATCACTAAATTTTTGGCCTCAAAACTTATTAACATTAAATGTGAAAACCTCAGTCAAAGCAGTGGTACGAAACATTGCATGTGTGGAATTTGCACATGTGTTTCCCACACTCACTGAAATGTCAGGACAAGTGCCTTGATAATCTTTTGATCTGTGTTTTACTCTTAGTTTGTTTAATGTCAGTCAGCTCAGAATAAATTGATTTAAATTTGGTTATTTTTGTGCTTTCGAGTGCAGATCTCGTGTCGGTGTCAAGGCACCCTCTGACCTCTGTGTGACCTTCATTTCTCATGTGCACCACATATGATCACTAATGTGCTGTATTACTGTTTTATTATTTCAAAGACGAGCAGGTGACAGTCTTTGTGGGAGCTTTGGCAAATGCGGTGGGAGCAGAGATAGTATGGCAGGACTGTGTCAAGGTCCTCGTTGAACTCCGTCGCCAAAAAAGTAAACACAGATATTGCAAGTTCCGTTTGAAAAGATTCCCTAACACCCAACTCTCCCTTGATTAGAACCACAACAGTGGATCTAAAATCGGAATAGTTACAAGTTACATTTGACCAACCTCCATGTACAAAAAAAAGTGCCGTACCTGTACATGGATGTAACAAATGTATTCTTTTCTTTTTGCATAACTTTAGAAAAAGTAATCAAAATCCAAGCTAATTGACATCCATTTATATTATTTTTACTGCTGTCAAATATCACAAAGGGTCAAATTTGATCCAAACAGTAAAGCAAGGTTAAACTGTGTCATACTGTGGTGCTGTCACTTTTTCAGATGAAGAACTGACAGTACCACACAGCTGGCACTGGCCACACTAAAACGCCTGCTCGTTTAGAGAATCAATGACTCACACAAGTGGCAAATTTTGGACAGACTCTGGTCAAAGGCATTCACAGTGTTGTACTTGATTGCATTTGATTGCCCTCACATACTCCGCACTGGCTGCCCAAGCTTTGCGACCACTATTTTTGCTGTTGCTGTTCTGGATTGCATTATTTGCTGAGCTGTTTTGTTATTTTGTCCTTGTAGATAGGACGTTGCTGTCAGTTTCCAACAGCAGAGGAATTATAAAGTTGTTGTATAAAGTCGGAAACGTTGTCAGTGCTTTTTCATAAATTCATATGCATGGTTGGCCACACACACACACACACACATACACACACACACCAAATGGCCATGACAGTCGAGATTCACACTGAGTAAATCTGTCACTGAAAAAACACATTTCAAATGCACTTTGGATACAAAGGAGCTTGCTCACAGTGATTTCTTTTTGAGAAACGCTGATTAGAGAGCCAGTTGAAAGGAACACGAAAAAGAAAAGTTGTCTATTTCTTCTTATACCACATTTCACAGTCATTCCTAATTATTCTTGTTTTTAGCTGATATTGGGAAGCTGATTGATGATAAGACTGACAGCACCAAAAAGATTTTTTTTGGGTGGTGGGGAAACATCTGCTGGGAGGTGATTGATTCCCAGGATCACCATAATCATAATGAGCTACTTTCCTTGTCCTGTCTGACTGATTTAAATACACTATCAAATGGTTCCTTCCTGGCCAGTACTAATTTAAAGCAGATGGCACCCCCTTTTTTTTTTGGCAGGCACCTTGGAAAAAGCAGGGCAATTAAACAAGTGTATGGATACATTATAAAGGTCTGCTGGGATTGTTTTTGTCCTCACAAGGGCCTATTGATTACTTGTCTAGTGACGGCAAAGGATGTACAGTCGATGTCTAGAGGTCGTCTGAACAGTGAGAGTTGAGCTCTCATGAAACATGGCTCCTTTTTTAAATGCAATACCATGAAAAAAAGAAAAATTTACAATCAAGTTTCCTACAACTCCATTCATTTTCATTAAGTTTTCAGCCAAAGCAAACCTAAAAGAATAACAGAGGAGTCAGGACAAATTTGGAAACATTCATTTCTGTGCTGTAATTGTCACTAATTAAGTCATGAGGGGAAAAAATCACTTTGAAAATGATCGCTTTTTTTTTACATTAAAGTTGGTGCAAACGCAAAGCCATTAGGAAATGCACAGATAAAGGCACTTGAGCAGTCAGCAAGACGCCTTACAGGGTCTGCCAGTATCTCCCTCTGGGTGCAAGCTATCTTGCAGTGTGATTGAGCAGAGCAGCTCAATGAATGCAGATATATTTACTCAGACTGTTGGTTTGGGAAACATCAATCCAATAGACATTGGGTTGTTTTTTTTTCAAACATGGGAGAACATTGATCCACAAAACGTGCTAAATGATTTAAAAGCAAGTATTTCTCTAGCAGCACTTACATAACGGTTAAAGGGCAAAGCTTGTAAAGAAAAACAGACAAGACAAAAGCGGAGTTTAAGTCTATTTGTGACGGGAAAAAAAGAGGACACGCTCTACCAGCTACAGAGCAGGAACAGAATGAAAATTTATTCGTTAGATCATCACAATTTTATTTAAAGCTTCGTGGCAAACTTGAATAACCCAGCTGGAAGCATATGCAATCATGTGGCTCATAAATTGTGTGCCAAGTTCATTATATAACTGCTTCGGATAATCTTGTGTGACCTCTGGTCAATATTGTTAATATTAGCTCAGCATATAAATATATTTTTATGAATCTCTGAAAAAGGAGCTGAAGAGAAGGAGGAAGAGGAGGCTAAGCTACTGAATAATTGGTAGCTTTTGTGTATAATAATAAGCAGGGAATGGAAAGTCAATATAAAGTGCATGCTGAAGGCGACACAGAGTTCTTAATATTTTATTTTGTAATTCTTTTGAAGGTATTTACACTGATTAGATGCAGTCAAAACACATGTAAAAGTAAAGACAGGATCGTCCTACTTTACTTTTCAGTGACTGTGGCACAAGTTACCTTTGCAGATATTGTCCTTAGTTGATTAAGTTTAGAAAGCTTAAAAAAAAAAAAAAGCAAAGCAAAAAAAAAAGAAAAGAAAAAGAAATGTGGGTATTTTAGCCTCCAGATCAAATCATTTCACAAGATAATTTATTCTTCTTCATCATACCATAAGCTGTTGCACTGTAAGGAGTCTTTCTGTCCCTCACCACATGATGAGCTTTAAGGGCTAAGTTGAAAAATTGGGAAGAAGTTTGCAACCAGTGGGTCGTCCTTTTGAGAAATACACAGGTACAATTAGTGGTACTCACAACTGAAGTGAAGGACTTATAGTTAGAGAGCAAGCGAGCAGTCATTTCTTGAAATCTATTTACTGGAAGGAGGCAAAATGCATAAGCTTAACAATATCAGAGATTTTCTAACAAATTTTGATAACTAGATGACTGAACCAGAGCAAGAAAAGATCATCTTGAGTATTCCTGGAATGCCGACATCGGCACATAATTCCACACTTACTAAAAAAAACTAATTTACCATAATCAGTCCACCAGACAACTGGTGATTCATCACTAGGGTCATGGTCACCCAAGATTAGCTGTTGCATGAGGGGAGCTCAGGCCAGATAGTACTTCATACTCTATATGATAGAAGTGTCAGAATACACAGTGCACTACAACTTGCTGCACATAGAGCTAGAGATTGGTCACAGTGGCCATGCACATGTCCAGCTGAGTCACCAAAGTACTCCTGTGAGAACACTGCGTTCTTACTAGGGATGGGTATCGTTTAGGTTTTATCCGATACCAGTACCAAACCGGTACTTTTGAAATGGTGCCGGTGCTTAAACGGTGCTTGAACCGGTGCTTAAAGTATGAAGAACATAAACTTTGTCCAAAAACCTCTCATGTTTAGCTGTTTTTTGTAAAAAGATAACAATGTTAGCCTTTTCTGCAGCTATAGGGCATATATGGTATCACTCTTGGCTGGAAGCAGTGCTTAATCAATGGAAAAAAACACAAACTTTGTCCAAAAACCTCTCATGTTTAACTGTTTCCCACTTTTTCTTTGGTCATTTTAGCTTTTTTGGCCAGGGTGAAGGGAGTATCTGCCATCAAACAAGAAGACAGCCGCATGTAACTACGACGGTGTTTGCTAGTTCACCTTACATGCATTAATGTAATAATGTGGTTAGCGTACTCAACGTAAATTACACACAAATAACATTAAGCTACTCACACAGAGAAGAACGGCTGCTGCTGCCATCATCATCCGTCATCATTTCTGCTACACTGGCAGGGCTAGGAGCCAGGACTCTCCTCTTCGGGTTTTTGGGGGATGTTGCTAACTCCGGGTCCGATAACAGGCACCACACCCGCAGTAGATGTGCACGATGTGAGGTCTCGCAGCAAGCTATCAAATACAGTGCATTTCTCGGCTTTTAACAAAATGCTATACGTCGCTAGGTGTTTCATCAGATTCGAGATGTTACCTCCTTTGACATTATCACAGTATCAGCTTAAAGCACTTGTTGCAGGCTACTGAGTTTGTATCTTTTGCTGTGAAGTACAGCCAGACTTTTGACCGCTTGGCCTTGGGCATTTTTAATCTGTAGCTCTGCTCTAAGAGAACTTGCATACCTGGGCCCGCCTACCATGCTTGCAAAGGTAAAATGATTGGCTAGAATCCAAAGTGTATGACATCTCAGGGAAAAAAAGCACTGAAATAAAGCACCGAAATGTTCACTGCTTTTTGGTCTGGTTACTACTGTTTATGTCAGAACCGGTGCCATAATAGCACCGGATACCGGTACCCATCCCTAGTTCTTACATTTAATTAAAGCACAGTGTCAAGTCTCTTCTGATTCTGATCTCAGCCAATATGGTCAATGTTTTACAACACTGACAACATTGAACATTTTGTCCTGTCATATAGGAGGAACTCAGCAGAACTGGGTCAGGTAAAATGGGCCATTTAGGATTTGAGTGTTTTAGCCCTTTAAACAGCCAATAATATAAACAATTTAAACCTTTGTTGCATCAGTACCTGATTGTTACCATTTGATTCTACTGGTCTGACGTTGATAACAGATGTGGGCCACCGATATCCACGAGGTTGTTGAGCCTCTGAAGCTTCGCTATGGCAATGACAGCAAGTTTACTCAATATGCTGGATGATCTTTTGCATATCTGCTCATCATTTTGAAACCACCAGAAGTAGTATAATGATTGACCTGTCACATGACAAGACTGACCTGATAAGACTTGATAAATAAATGTACATGTGCAAGTAATGATTGAAAATCAGTGCCATGATGCCCTCTGTTGTGTTGCACTATACAAAAAAAGTAACTATTTGTAGACGTTTAAAAAATATTACGAATAATTTTTTTTTCTTGGCAAGTCATCGAAAGTGCCGTAAACAGGAAAAAAATACAGCCGATTAATATTTGATTTGAAGAGCGTCAGTACCTTTAAAAATTCTTACTTGCACACATTTTTCATGGTACATGAGATATTTGAAGCTTCTTGGAGAATTTGAGGAGGCCTCAGCTGCTTCTGTGTCTTCATGTAATCCCAGACTGATTTGATGATGTTTGGTCCCTACAGAGCCACAATCTAATCTGTTGAAGGACTTCTTGTTCTTCCCATGGCTGCAGATGGTTCTTTATGAGTGTGCTTGTGTAGTTGGTGCCATTGTTGTGCTGCATTATAAATCTGGGACCAATCAGATGTCTCCTTGATGGTATTCCTTGGTGGATTGTAATCCAAACATCTAAAGTCTAAAAAGCTTTGAACAGCACTGTATGCGGGACTTTGTATACTATCAAATGCATCAGATCAAAGAAGAGCCAGCATAGCTTTTGAGAACACTGGTTTATTCCCAGTGCAGTTAAGGAGTGTAAACCCAGTTATTAGGCAGATTAAGAAAGAAGCTTCCTCTATATTTCATGAAATTTACATGATGTCATAGATTCATAGACTGTGCTGCTAAAAACTGACATATTCCAGTGTATGCATTTATCTAATATGACATTATAATACCAGTTCATTTCTAAGTGTTATTTTCCAAGAATGCATAATAAAAGCAGCAGTTTTGTTTTACAAAAAGAAATAACCGTATGCATCAGTGGAAACAGTGGGAGCAATATTTCCCTGTAATGTTTAGTGAGAAGAATTATAAAGTCTGCATGAAGCAACACTCCAGCTTTTCACTCAGCACTTCATTAGTTCTGACGTCCCCAGGCGGCTTCTGAGAACAGGTAATCTGCTAAATCAGTTTACCTAATTAGGGCCGTAACCACCTGTAAACCATAAAAAAGACTAAATGTCATAAATTTCAAATGTTTCTGTATCTTTAGAGGATGGTGCTTCATAAAACCATTCAATAATTTGTGAAAAACTTAATGCGTGAGCCATAATCATGCAAAGAAGTCCTCATCTTTTAATGCGAACAAGACAACAAGATGTCTTCAAAACACCCAGCACTTCCCTTTCAGTTTCAGCGAGCCGTATTTTTCTCTCAGCTAAGTTGTTATGCAAGTGTTCAGCTCAGACGCTTGCTCATTCACAATTCATGCTCATTGCTTGCACACCCACAACCCCAAACCTCTTTCCTGCCTCCTTATTTTTTTTTATTTTTTTTTTTTGCTTCCCCAAACTGTAATTCTAAACCTCATAAAAAAAAAACAAAGAAAAAAGGGTTTTAAATAGTCTTCATCACTCCATTTCACACTTTGCTAATGGTTTGCGCCTTCTGGTATGTGTGAATCTCCGTGTGACTTCCAGGGCAGGCTGTCATTTATTTAGTAGCAGACATTTTGTATGCGGTTTGCAACATTCTTCTTCATCTTGTTATCCTCTCCATGGACGGGAACAAGAGGCAATGCTGTGCTGGATGCGTCGTGTCAACATATTGGAAGTTAGGTAGTAAGTAGTAGCAAAAATAAATAAATAAATAACAAAAAACAAATGTTAGCAATGCATTAAGCGAAGTCCAGTTGCACATACAGTATCAGTACTTATCTAATCAGACAACTGCTCTCTAGTCACTTTTATACTAAGTTCAAATTGATTCAGTCTCCAGCTGAGTGTTGTGAAGAACACAGTATGTACAATTTGAATGTCATTATTTAGATGTGGGCACCCAGCGTAGCAGAAGTGATATTCTTATCAATGTCAGCGTTTTAGTCATTGGAAGCCAACAAACTGTAAAGTGAAACAGAACCTCTGCACTGTGAGAAGCAAATTAAAACGCAGTGTGAGTGGTAGCCAGCCGTCCTAATTAGCCAATTTTGTCGAACACGCCTCAAAATGGTGCTTGTGTTTTCTTTTTGTTGTGTAAATGCAACATTTTAGTAAAGGAAAAAAAATCTGAATAATTCAACACCTGGCAAGTCACACTAGGTCAAGCCTGTTGTTACACGGGAGAGAAGTTTGTTGTCTCCCTGGAAACTGTGAGAAAACACGTCGAAAAGAAAGCTCAGAGACCAGTAGGTCTACCTCGGGGAATAGGGGTAATCTTTTGATGTCGGTGTTAAAAGGTGCAGAGATAATAATCCACTTTGGGAATTGGGAGCAGCTTAACATTTTCTCCATCATAAGTGCCTTCAGTTATGTTCCTCAGTTGTGCAGTAGGCAGAAATGATAATAATGATTTACAGTATTTCACCATGAACGTGAAATGATTTGCACAAAGCTGCATTTCTGACAAGAATAGCAAGTCGTGTAAAAAGAGGACACAGGTAAAGATGACAACAACTGTGGTAACTTCCAAAGTCGAACAACTGAGAAATGAAAATAAAATTTGCCTTTCATTTGAATTTCTGTCGAGCTGTTTGTTCTGGCACCTCACAAAGTTTCAGTTTACTATGACAACAAGGTCAAATTGCCCATATGAACTCTTCTGAAACATCGATCCTTGGTTAAAAGTGTAGAGACAAAAGCATGCTTCTTTTGCTGCAGGAAAATACACCTCTAAGAAGCAGATTTTATCACCCATGGCTAGCTGTTAATTATATAACGACTTAAGTAGGCTGAAAGCATTCTAGTCTACAGCTGGATAAAGATAAATATATTGCAGGACAACCAGCCAGCAGATATCCCATCGGTGCAGATGCAGTGAGACCCAGGTTTGATTCTTTGCATGTCATTGCCCTATATCGCCTGGCATCGGGCATCCTCTGGGCAATAAGAGGAACACCTTAAAGCCAAGATCTACAAGACAGTCATACAGCCAGTGGCCCTTTATGGAGCACAATGCTGGTCAGCCACCAATAAACACGAGCAGATCCTCAACACCATGGAGATGAAGATGCTCAGGTGGATGGTGGGCTTAACCCGCCTTGATCATGTGATGAACAAAGATGTCCGAAAACGTTTCAGAGTTGCCCCACTCGAAAAGAAGATGAGGGAAGGGCACCTACGGTGGTATGGACACGTCACAGAGAGCGAGGAGAATTCAGTGTCAAGAACAGCCCTTCGACTTGACCCTGGAGGCCGCCGACCACGAGGAAGACAGAAGAAGCTGTGGATGGACGCAATCACCGAAGACATGCACAGTGGATCTTGCACCAGAGATGAAGATGTTAGGAAAAAAGGCTGCCCGAAGGACATCCAAAGCTCTTCTTTGAGTGTTGCCTGCCTTTTGTTCTGTTCTCTGTCAAGATGATCCTCCACTGCTTCAATAATGTTGAGGAGGCCAATCCATGACTGATTTTTTCTATCCAAGTATGCTTTTACTACACTGGCAGTTTGTTTGGGATCATTCTCATGCTGAAAAATTAAGCCGTTATCAATCAAAGGTTTTTCACAGTGTGAATAAGTTGCCCTAACTTAGTCATCTTAAGTAGGGTGTACTTAGTTTTTTAAGGCAACAAGTTTACATAACTTTTTTTAAGTTCTGGGATCTAATTAGATTTTACACTGTGGTCAGTCGAAATCTGGAGGTACAGCCTTAAACCATGGCAGAGCTTTTCAAAATGGCTTCTTGACAGCCACTCTTCCAGTGAGACCATTTCTGATGAGGCTTCAGTGAACAGTAGATGGGTCAACTGAAGAGCCAGATGCATGTCTTGTGCCCTCTGTCAAGTCTTTCGGTTTCTAGATTTGGATTTTCTGGATTTTTTTCCAGCCTGCTACTTCTTTCTTTGTCCTCCACTTGTAACTTGTAAATCTTTGGCAATCACATTGTTGGTGCATCAGTGCTATTTGTTCCTGTCTAACTGAGATAATTTTGGCATTATTCATAGATTCAGCTAAAGAAGATGCAAAAGGTGGAGTGATATGTGGCTTAGCAAACAAACAAAAAATCCTCTCAAAAATTCAGCTCCAAGGACTGGCCTGAAATGAGTGTAAAAGCAGCCAGTGTCCAAAGAAAAATTTTGAAAGACCTTCAGAAAGTCTAGAGAACTCTTTGAAAACTGATAAGAAAGTCTGGCTCCTTCGAAGCAAAATATGAAGAAATAATAGAAGACTCAAAACCTTTGCGGATAGTATTGTATAGATGAATAATTCACAAGAGAGTCTGAAGTTTTATGTCACAAGAAAAATAATTTGGCACCTTCTTGAGTACATAACTCCTGTAAATCCAAGGAAAATACTATTAGGCTGTGGAGGACCAGGACAAATACATATGGAAAATGCATTGCGGTCAATGATAACAAGCTTGACTGGAACAGAAGCATCACCTTAAATAAATGCTTATCTCCATTAAAAGATATTTACATATGAATGATCAGAATCTGCAGGTAGGATAAGATTGATTTACGTTCATAATAGTGTTCTTTTCTTTAAAAAATAAAGAAAAATTCACCTGTATTTGTAAACAATGACCCAGCAGATGAAACAGGCCGTCAGGCAGACTAGATATCCACTGGCATACCCACAGGCTAAATAGACAGACTAGGAGTTGGATTCTGAGATTGAGCAAAGTCATAAATATATATGCTAGCATTGCTGATCTTTTCAGCCATCTATAAGCCCATATTTCCTGCCACTGTTATCCATTTCCTTTATTTTTCCTGTATAGTTTAAATATTTCTTTTCCTGCGGCACTGAATCTGAACCTAAAGTCTTGCAATGCTTACTTATAGTTTTGATTCACTATGTAATTAAGCCTTTCGTAATGGTGCATGGTAACCTCAGTCATTTTAGCACACACAAACATTGCAAACACTTGGTTTATTCCTGCTCTTTTGCTCAATCCACACATTTTCATTTAATTTGTCCAGAGGTGTCCCAAGGCAGCAATGGCTCTATTGAATGATCCCCAAGCTGTGACCTTTAAGTCAGACCTGCCGCACTAATTAATCCTAGCAGAGCGATACATTCAGAGGCTGAAACAGCATGTAACACAGGCATCAGCCTGCTTAGAAGCCTGGCAGATGAATACATTTCACACCACGAGGAAGCACTAAAACCCCGTGTACATATTCCAACAGCAAACATACGAATGCAATACTCCCTGAGCTAAGCGCTTTAAGGAGGGTTTGAACTGATAATAAAGATTTGAATAAATGTTGAGGAGAACCTATGTCCTATCTTGGGAATATAATATCTCTGGGAACAGTTGGCAGAGAAATTCATGAGACAAATATTTGCACCAAAAGATAAAAGTAAAGAGCCAGGGATTTGAGTCCCACACCTCGCTGAGCACTGCTGGTTTGGTATTCATTTCCCAGCTGGATGAAAACAGAATTTAGTGGACACATAGATTATTCATCTGTGACTGCAGCACAACCACTTACAGCCCTATATCTCAAGAGCAGACCAGAATGTAAAGCTGACGAGAACAAGCGCACGATTGATGATGAATGTGAGATATTTATAAAGCTAATGTGCTGTCCTTAAATATGACGGCACATCTACTTCAACCGAGAACATGCATTTTTCTTCAGACTGCCATTGATAAACACAGAATGGCTTACAAGACAAGCAGCACTGTCTCCCCTTTCAGACAAGACACCATGATTTTCTGTTTTTTCCTTTTTTATTTATAGAGGAGGATTGGCAGGAAAAATGGCATTCACCCGATTCCATTTTTGATGTGATCTGGGATTCTTAAGTGAGTGTGAGTGATGGACTTAAAACATGGATGAATAACTGATGACTAGAAAACAGCTGAAAATTAAATGAAAAGCCCCGAGCTTGTCTTGCCCCCCTCCCTCCCGCTTTCGCTTGCTGTCCTGCTTCAAATGCAGCAAAGCATTTTCACTGAGTTACCATAGAGATGATTATTGCAGTTGCTGTTGTGAAAAATTTGGCTCAAAACCTCAGGGACAGTAAAAACATGGCAGATATGCAGAGCAAAGGAAAAAAGATAAATAAACAGGCGTGCTTCAGAGAGAGAAGCTATGTAGAGTCGTTTAGGGTCAAGAACTTTCAAGAATGGTGCGTATACCCTCTTCAAAAACTTTAAATTGCATTAATATCATTTTGTTTTCTGTGCTTTGAGTAAAGAAATTTTATTTTATGTATATTTATAAGAAGCCATGTTAAAAGAAAGCATGAAAGCAAACAGGTGAGGGTCGTGTCAGGCCTCAAAGGGCTTGTCACTATTTTCATCCAAGTGCCCTTGAATAAGACAGCTAAGTTAAGCTGCTCCAGTGGAGCTGCTCAGTGGTCAATAGTTGAAGACTAGCCTGAGTTGCTCCCAGGCGTGAATGTGTGCGACTGTACCATGAATGTTAAGCAGGGCATAGCTGGGCAAGAGCAAGCATGTTTAGCTGACCTTCCCAGTATAATGTAACTAAAAGAAAAAAAGAGATGCTTCAGTGGTGTTCTAAGGTTATGTGATTTTCAGCACAGCTGTGAGTCAGTCTATATTGGGCTGGGCTGGAATGATCCAAAATGTCATTCCAGCACCTTTGGTTAATGAGCAATTAAATCTGATATGGAGGTTAATGTATATTGCTATTAAATGAGATCTTGTCTTGTGTGCTGCAGCATGGCATTTCTTCTAATGATAGCATGGACATACATGTTTAAGAATACAAAAATAGTAACATCCCACAGCTTGTTTCTTCTCATCCCTGTGATGTGTTCATGCTGCAGTTACTGTGGAGTTGCTCATCTAGCTGATGCTGCAAAAGAGGGGTGAGCACAATAAACAGAGTAACGGATTTTTTGAAATGGCAGCTCCTTTCAAATGCAGCATTTCAAACACCTCAACAAATATCAGCAGACACACAAACTGTGTGTAGCAGACTGGTAACTAAACATACAGATGCTTTATTTCCAGGGACAGAAAAAAACATTAATGTGGGACACAAAGATGGAGAAAGATGTAAGAACGACAAAACAGGAGAAAGGGGTAAGAAATCATTCTCAAAGGTGAGCGCTGTTCAGCAAGTGCAATTTTAAAAACTCTACATTTAAATCATTTTTGGATGGATGGATGGATGGATGGATGGAATGTCGCAATTCGATTTGATTTTTGTTTGTTTTATAAAACCAGAAATTTGATCTAGACATGATGTGTTGCTGAAATACAGTTTTGTGAAATGGCTTGCAAAAGGAAATTGATGTACACTACTTTTGTATTATTCAAACTTTCAATTGAAATATTGTATTATGCAATTGGGTAGAGTTTCTTGCATGGTACACTGGTGAGTTTGCAGGGCTGTGGTGAAGTCTATGTACTATGTTGGCTCTCAAATTTGAAAGCACAGGTATGGGTATATATATGTATTTGTAGGTTGTGTATCCTTGAGGTGTTAATGGGGTTATTGAAAATGTGTATATGTGCGTATGTGTATATACGTATGTATGGATAGATAGAAACATATATGTATATATATTTAAAAAATAAATAAATAAATAAATACACATGACATATAATGTAATTGCAAGGAGGTATTTCTGTAGTCTATTGATACTAGATAGTGGAAAAGGGGTGGGATTAAATAAGCTTATGCTTCTTCCTGCTCCTTTTTGAACATGAAAGTTATTTGGAGTTGTGGTTGCTCGTTTTCCTTTTGTTTTGCTTTGTTCATTTGTGTCTTTTAATTCTATTTTGTTGTACTTTTTCAACATGTTCAAAATAAAGATTCAATCAATCAATCAATCAATAATCAAATGGAAAAGTCCCCTTTTAAAACTTGTTTTATTAGTTTTAATCTTTTAACTTTATGCATCAAGCAAAAATTAAATTATATGCAACATTCTCTGACTGGAAGAAATTTGTTTAATATTTAAACCTATTTTCTGCACATCCCAGCACATAAAATAATTTTTTTGTGTGTTTACACTCAGTCTTTCAAATAGTCAAAGACTATCGGTCGTGTTGCTCTATTTTCACCTGTAAAGCAGGAGCGGGGTAGGTGGAGGTTTACCCTGGTGCAGGTGTGCCGCAGCGGTCAGTGGAAGAATCCGCAAGTTTCTCTGTGAATTTCCCATTACGTCGTTGCGCACTCTGTGCTTTCTTGGAAGTTTGGGGGTTTTGTTCGCTGTAAAAAGAAGTTTTCTTCCCACGCACAACGGACGCTAATGTTTTTGTCACTTTTTATGGAATCAAACTCAAAGTAAGGTCAGTACTTCCACGCTTTAAACGCTGCATGCTCATACTCTCTCCCGCACTCGATATATTATCCATTGTTGATCTGCACACAGCTGTTGTCACGAACGTCGCACTCGCTTATGTCACTGTCATGAGACATTCTAGCAAAAAAAATCACGGTTTTAGTAACGCAGTAACGCAGCGTTCTGACGGGAAAGTAACGGTAATCTAATTACCGTTTTTGCAATAGTAATCCCTTACTTTACTCGTTACTTGAAAAAGTAATCGGATTACAGTAACGCGTTACTACCCATCTCTGCCCAGACCTGTGTCATTATGAGGACACACAAGATTTTGTTCTTTCACTGTTTAACTACTAACACAAATCCAACTGATAAGTTGAAAACCACTCAAACAGCACTTCACAGTGATCTGCAGAACCACGTAAGGGCATAGATCGGCTATTATAACTGCTCATCACTGCTTTTTCACCTGTATAACACTACTATGCTAATTGTGTCGCACAAATGGAATAGCAAAGTTTTGTAGGTGCAGCTCTTAGTTGCACACGTAGTTGGTAAGGCCTTGCACTTTTTTCTAATCCTTTTTCGACTTCCTTAATCTCTCTGTAAATTGCTTAGCTGTGTTTGTCCAAGGTAGCCGATTGAGAGGAAATCAGAGTGGAAATTTTCCCTTTGAGCATCAGCATTGTGCTGTGTTTACTTCATCACATGAAGCCCTAATCAAGTCTGGTCTTCACTGCCGTTACAGTCACCTGTGTTTTGTTGTATTTTTAGAGCTAAGTGTTGCTGAGGTCTACAGGGTTTCTTTAAATATGCCAGGTTGCAGAGCTTGAAGCCAATCAGTCCTCACTTCTTCCTGTGTTGGTGAGTAGCTATGTGGGCCCTGGCCTGTAAAGGGTGTTCCAGCATCTTCCATATTTCCTAGCTCCCGCATCAAAATAAATAAATTCAAAGAGTTTTCATGCATAGTGTGAATCAATTTACACACCTGGTTGCAACAAGTCGGTAAAGACAGCGAGAAACCTGCTGTCTGGTGTTAGAGTCACAACAGCCACATTCTCTAATTCTGATGCAATCCATAAATTCATTCAACCTCGTCTCAAAATGCAGTCCAGCCAGCAGTAATGCTGCATGTAAGCCTGACTGGGATAAGATATTTTGCTGTGCAAGTAACCAAACTCTTCAGGACGGTAGAGCCACATCTGTCTTTGTGTACAAATGGATCAAACAAACATTTGTTATTGGTAGGCAGGTTTTTGAGCTTTTCATGGAGCTCTGTCACTGTTTGTCCTTGGTGTCATTCAGCTAATGACTCTGAGGCAAACAGTCTGTCACCTGCATGCAATGCTATTGGCTATTTGTCAAGTGTTGGTGCCATCATTTGCCTGAAGTTAGTAGGTGTTTCTTTAAGGAAAGAGAGGTGCATTAAAGTGGAGTATCATCGAGCACAAACACAAAAGACCCACGTTTGAAGAAAAAACGAGGATGCCTTAGTACCATGTTCTGAAGGATATTTTATAAACTAACAAAGCTGATTTATTGTCAAGTAGTACTCTATAAGAGGGGTGGTAGAGGGAAAATCTTGCTCCTATTTTTTCAAACAAAGTATCTTTTACTTCTTCTGTGTAAAGGAATGGTACCTGGTCAAGGACAGGACTTTCAGGATTTCAAGCATCTATGGGATAGGATTACAAAACATGAAAGCAAGTCATCTAGAGTAAATGCACAGCAAACATACTACCCACATTGAAGAGCACACACAGAACTGAGCAGTATGACATTACCTTCAGAAACTGTAAAATGGTGCACAAAATAAAACTGTAAAGTACATTTTCTAAAGCTGTAAACATTCCTGAAACATTTCAGGTTAAAACAGATTGAAGACCAGGTGAAGATGCAGGATGCACCTTAAGACGAGTTGTTATTGTCTTGTCGTCCAAAGTATTCCCACACTCCCAAATGATATTACAGTTAATCAAATGACCACAAACCAATTTCCACACAGTGAATTTAGGGCTTTCGGGGAGGGTTGGACCACCTTGGAGTAGGTAATTTTGCTTTGTTTAGGAAAATGAAGGGAACGCTTCAAAAGGGTAACAATTCTGCTTTCTTTTACACACATTATATATATATATATATATATATATATATTAGGGGTGCAACGATATTCGTATCGATATTGAACCGTTCAATACAGTGCTTTCGGTTCGGTACGCATATGTATCGAACAATACAACATTTGTAATTTATTTTATCAATTTTCCTTCTGACGATGCTGTCTGTGTTGAGCGCTCAGTGAATCTGTGTTCGACTACTCCGCCTAGGCTGCACTGTCGAGCGCAGATCCACTGAGCGCTCAACACAGACAGCATAGTCAGAAGGAAGAGCGCAGGGCAAGCTAGCGAGACAGAAGTTAAGCTCTCCTTGCAACAGGCAAATTGAACGTTATTCAGATCTGGCGTTTGGAATTATTTTGGTTTTCATGTGACGTATGACCCTGAAGGTAAGCGAGTCATGGACTAAAGTAAAACAGTATGTTGAATGTGCCATGCAATGCTCAATTACATTGGTGTGAACTAGTGTGTTAGCGCAGTTAGCTCGTTAACGTGTTGGCCGTCTAGCCCCATGCACGGAGTGATCGGCGGTAGCTCGTTAACGGAGATTTGCCGTGTTGTGGCGTTAAGGTCATTTCAACGAGATTAACCTGAAAGCACTAGCGGGAACACAACGAATATGACTGCACATTTACGCCGACATCATCGTAGTGCAAAGACAAGTGGAAGCAGACAAAAAAAAGCAAGCATGCTACTAACTTTAGCCGAGTCATTTAGACAGCTGTTAGCACATGATTCTCCTTATGCTGCTGAGAATATAGCCCAGAAGAAGCGGATAGTATAGCTTTTATTTTGGAAAGAGACATTTCTCTGTAATAAACTCTCTTTTCCAAAGATGAGTGATTCCTCAATCAGATACAGGGCTTGCAATATCGCTAGCCCGACGTCCCGGAGCTAGCGATTTTTTCAGTCGGGCTACCAAAATCTATCTCTTCCCTGCCCGTCGGGCTATTGTAGGAAAAATATATGTCAATGCTTTTGCATTCTTTCGGAAATGTAGCTGGGTAATTATGTCATTGGCATCGGTGAGCCACTGTCAATATGTGACATATTGAAATCGCGTTTGAATTTGCGCTTGTTTTTTTGCTTTCACTTTGCAATCGTGCGAACTGTGTATAGAGAGCGACAGCACTGATCTGTGAGTGATGATAATTTGTGCACCAATTCCTCTGACATCGTCTTATTAATCGTTAGCTTACTATGCAAACATGACAAGTGAAATCTCCCGCAGCAAGCTTAAACATGTGAGAGGTTGATCGCGCAGAGAATCGCTGAGCTTATGTGAGTGAGTGTGTAAAAACATTTCAGTTCTGCTGAGCCAAATAAGACAGGTCAGGGTGAAGAAGTGACAGCCAAAGAAAAGCTTACCACAAAACGGAGAAGTTATGACAAATCAGACTATAAGGCAAAAAGAAAGTGCAGCTTTATGGTTTCATGGACAAAAGAATTTCTGTGGCTGCAATATGATGAGCTAAATAACCAGGGCTGCACATAAGTGGTCCGCAGGTGCGCATTCGCTGTCAAAATAAAAAACACGCACAAGGGTTAGGGTTAAATTTAAAAACTGTACTTTTGAGTTAAAATATAAATTTATAATTTTAATAAATGACAAATTAAAAATACATTAAAAATGTATCGAAAAAATATCGAACCGTGACACCAAAGTATCGAACCGAACCGAGCCGTGAATTTTGTGTATCGTTGCACCCCTAATATATATATATATATATATATATATATATATATATATATATATATCCCTCCGTGCTACTTTGATCTTGCCCTCTAGCCTCCTTCTCCATGGAGGGTACTGCCCCTTGTCGCTGTTCAACGTGTAGCCAAGCATCTCACTGATCACTGCTGCCGTATTGTAGATCAGCTTGTTAGTGTCGGTAATCGTGGTTGTAGGTATTGCCCGTAGTGCTGCATTAACATCATCTAGCAGACCTTCTGAGGGTACTTCACGTAATCTTGGTAACCGGCTACGGGGGATCGAGGTTTCAAGCTTGGCCATGATCCTATTTTTCAGGTCAGTTCCTCTCGCACTCAACGATCCTTCTCCTATCGCACTTGGGGCTATGTACCCAATCTCGGGTGGGGGTGATGATATCGCCCCCCTGACCTGGCGTCCTGACTCCTCCTTGCCGTAGCATTGGTGTTGTACCTCGTCAATCTCTAGCTGTGACAGCAGTCCCTTCTTTCGAATGTTGGAACACTGAGCTACTAGTTGTTTCGCCGTCATTGTGGATGTTGGGTATCGAAGAATCATCCTCATCCTATTCATGTAGCCCCTTCCGCCGGGGTTACTTGCGTAGTAGCATTCCAACAACGCCCTGTTTTCGTCTCTTGCCCACCGATGCCTTCTTGTTCCAGTAGCCCACTTTTCGTCAGGGTGCCCTGGTTCCTCAACACCTGACGCGGACCTTGTTGATCCGGGCGACGTCCGAGCCGGCATGCCTTCATATTTATTTGTCTCGCTCATGTCTGCGGTAGGCTCGCTTAGCATAGGGGGTCTAGCCTTAGGACCCTTACTGGATACAGACGCCCCAGGCAGGAATCGAACTTGCGATCCTCTGTTCCAAAGGCGTGTAGTCTAACCACTACGCTATCCAGCTGCTCAAGTAGCTCGGAGGGAGGTTAGCCAACTAACGGAGTTGCAGAAAGGTGCGACAAATAAGGTGCCTAAGAAATACAGCAAGCTGTCCATACCTGAGGCCTTGGAAACTGCCAAGCAAAGACTCACAGCCTTGGCCAGCCGCTTGAGGAGGTACACTAGAGAGATAGAAGGCAGGAGAATAAACCAGCTGTTCTCCACAGAACCAGCAAAGGTGTACTCTCAGTGGCAAGGGAACAATAAGAGAACAGCACCACCAAGGCTGGAGACGGAGCAATACTGGAAGAGCATATGGGAGAAGGATGCAACCCATAACGGCAATGCTCAGTGGCTAGAGGATCTGAGGGCAGACCACAGCAACCTCCCTGAACAGGGTCCAGTAACCATCACAGTGGCAGATATCCAAGAAAGAGTCTCCAGTATGAAGAGTTGGACAGCACCAGGGCCCGACATGGTTCATGCCTACTGGCTGAAGAAGCTGACTGCACTCCACGAGCGTCTGGCAGCACAAATGAACCAGCTGCTAGTTAACGAGAGACACCCGGAATGGCTAACTGAAGGCCGGACGGTCCTGATCCCCAAGGACCCCAAGAAGGGACCGGTCCCCTCCAACTACCGACCAATAACTTGCCTCAGTACTACATGGAAGCTCCTGTCAGGCATCATATCGGCTAAGATGAACAGGCACATGGGTCAATACATGAGCGGGACACAGAAAGGAATTGGCAAGAATACCAGAGGCGCAAAACACCAGCTACTGGTAGACAGAACAATCAGCCGAGACTGCAAGACCAGACTGACCAACCTGTGCACTGCCTGGATTGATTACAAGAAGGCCTATGACTCAATGCCCCACAGCTGGATACTGGAATGCCTAGAATTGTACAAGATCAATGGGACCCTAAGAGCCTTCATCAGGAACTCAATGGGGATGTGGCGTACAACACTAGAGGCCAACTCCAAGCCCATAGCACAAGTCACCATCAAGTGCGGGATCTACCAAGGAGATGCTCTGTCCCCACTGCTGTTCTGCATAGGCCTGAACCCCCTCAGTGAGATCATTAACAAGACTGGCTACGGATACCGACTACGGAACGGAGCAGTTGTCAGCCACCTCCTGTACATGGATGACATCAAGCTGTATGCCAAGAGTGAACGAGACATCGATTCACTGATCCACACTACCAGGCTATACAGCAATGACATTGGAATGTCGTTCGGACTGGAGAAGTGTAGTCGGATGGTATCAAAGAGAGGGAAGGTAGTCAGAACTGAGGGGATTGAACTACCAGAAGGCAACATTGCAGACATAGAGGACAGTTACAAGTACCTGGGGATCCCACAGGCAAATGGGAACCATGAAGAGGCCGCTAGAAAGGCTGCAACCACCAAGTACCTGCAGAGGGTCAGGCAAGTCCTGAGGAGTCAGCTGAATGGTAAGAACAAGATCCGGGCCATCAACACGTACGCCCTGCCCGTGATCAGGTACCCTGCTGGGGTAATAGGCTGGCCAAAGGAGGAGATAGAAGCCACTGACATAAAGACAAGAAAGCTCCTTACCATGCATGGAGGGTTTCACCCCAAGTCCAGCACCCTGAGGCTGTACGCTAAGCGGAAGGAAGGGGGCCGGGGACTGGTGAGTGTCAGCACCACAGTCCAGGATGAGACAACGAACATCCAAGAATACATTGGGAAGATGGCCCCAACTGACCGAGTGCTCAGTGAATACCTCAGGCAGCAGAAACCCAAGAAAGAGGAGGGAAACGAGGAACCATCATGGAAGGACAGGCCCCTGCACGGTATGTACCACCGGCAGATAGAGGAGGTGGCTGATATCCAGAAATCCTACCAGTGGCTGGACAAAGCTGGACTGAAAGACAGCACAGAGGCACTAATCATGGCAGCACAAGAACAAGCTCTGAGTACAAGATCCATAGAGGCTGGGGTCTATCACACCAGGCAAGACCCCAGGTGCAGGCTGTGTAAAGATGCCCCAGAGACAATCCAGCACATAACAGCAGGGTGCAAGATGCTAGCAGGCAAGGCATACATGGAACGCCATAACCAAGTGGCCGGCATAGTGTACAGGAACATCTGTGCCGAGTATAACCTGGAAGTCCCGAGGTCAAAATGGGAGATGCCCCCAAGGGTGGTGAAGAATGACCGAGCTAAGATCCTGTGGGACTTCCAGATACAGACGGACAAAATGGTGGTGGCTAACCAACCGGACATAGTGGTGGTAGACAAACAGAAGAAGACGGCCGTAGTGATCGATGTAGCGGTTCCGAATGACAGCAATATCAGGAAGAAGGAACACGAGAAGCTGGAGAAATACCAAGGGCTCAGAGAAGAGCTCGAGAGGATGTGGAGGGTGAAGGTAATGGTGGTCCCCGTGGTAATCGGAGCACTAGGTGCGGTGACTCCCAAGCTAGGCGAGTGGCTCCAGCAGATCCCGGGAACAACATCGGAGATCTCTGTCCAGAAGAGCGCAGTCCTGGGAACAGCTAAGATACTGCGCAGGACCCTCAAGCTCCCAGGCCTCTGGTAGAGGACCCGAGCTTGAAGGATAAACCGCCCGCAGGGGCGTGCTGGGTGTTTTTGTATATTAGTGCTGTCAATAGATTAAAAAAAATTAACTAACTAATCTCACAATTTTCTGTTATTAATTGCGATTAATCTCAATTACTTTATTAATAGCCTGGCTCCAATTACATTTTTTTATTCTTTATATTTTAAGTAATTATCGTTGTTCACCGAAGTCCAGTGGTCTCCGGTGAGAGCGACATTCCTTACTTGCACAAGCTTGCTGGACTGCTGAGCCCTCTGGTCCCCATACAAAGTGTGCAGTCTCGACACAATGGTTCCTCTCGAGGGCAGATTGTAACACTCATCTCCTGATGCAGCACGAATGACTTCTCTCAGTCCATCATCTTCTACTATGCTAACTGGTCGGCAGTTTTTAGCTATCCAAACAACCAAGGAATTGGTTACCTTTTCTCTCACATTTTTTGTTATTCGTCCACAAGCACCATACTCCTGAAGCGTAGACTGGCGAGGTCCCGTAGAGGTGGATTCAGTTGGGTGTTTTGCTCTCAGGTGATACGCCAGTGATGAACTGCTTCTGTGGTACTTGAATTCAGCGTTGCAAATTGTGCATCTTACTCTCGTTTTGTCCAACAAGCCATCAGGCAACTTCTTAAAGAGAAACTTTCCACCCAAAAGTCCGCCCTCGTCCATGCTTGCGTGTGTTAGCTAGTGTTAGCTAGATAGTAGCATGGTGTCACTTCTTCTTCTTCTTCTAATCATTTCTGTCAGGCCAAACGCCAGCATAGCACACTGTTGCCCCCTCCTCCAGAGGTGCTCATGAATTTAAAGGTCTTAGATTACAGGAAATTAATAAAAAAACAAAATCAGCGTTAAATTTTTTTAATGCATTAAACATTTCGCGTTGATCTTAACAATTAACGCGATAATTTTGACAGCACTAATATATATATATATATATATATATATATATATATATATATATATATATATATATATATATATATATATATATATATATGGATTCTTCGATACCCAACATCCACAATGACGGCGAAACAACTAGTAGCTCAGTGTTCCAACATTCGAAAGAAGGGACTGCTCTCACAGCTAGAGATTGACGAGGTACAACACAAATGCTACGGCAAGGAGGAGTCAGGACGCCAGGTCAGGGGGGAGATATCATCACCCCCACCCGAGATTGGGTACATAGCCCCAAGTGCGATAGGAGAAGGATCGTTGAGTGCGAGAGGAACTGACCTGAAAAATAGGATCATGGCCAAGCTTGAAACCTGGATCCCCCGTAGCCGGTTACCAAGATTACGTGAAGTACCCTCAGAAGGTCTGCTAGATGATGTTAATGCAGCACTACGGGCAATACCTACAACCACGATTACCGACACTAACAAGCTGATCTACAATACGGCAGCAGTGATCAGTGAGATGCTTGGCTACAAGTTGAACAGCCACAAGGGGCAGTACCCTCCATGGAGAAGGAGGCTAGAGGGCAAGATCAAAGTAGCACGGAGGGAGGTTAGCCAACTAACAGAGTTGCAGAAAGGTGCGACAAATAAGGTGCCTAAGAAATACAGCAAGCTGTCCATACCTGAGGCCTTGGAAACTGCCAAGCAAAGACTCACAGCCTTGGCCAGCCGCTTGAGGAGGTACACCAGAGAGATAGAAGGCAGGAGAATAAACCAGCTGTTCTCCACAGAACCAGCAAAGGTGTACTCTCAGTGGCAAGGGAACAATAAGAGAACAGCACCACCAAGGCTGGAGACGGAGCAATACTGGAAGAGCATATGGGAGAAGGATGCAACCCATAACGGCAATGCTCAGTGGCTAGTGGATCTGAGGGCAGACCACAGCGACCTCCCTGAA
This sequence comes from Maylandia zebra, assembly GCF_041146795.1. Lineage (NCBI taxonomy): Eukaryota > Metazoa > Chordata > Actinopteri > Cichliformes > Cichlidae > Maylandia > Maylandia zebra. The sequence goes on along the minus strand of NC_135172.1, from coordinate 23,171,457 downwards.
CAGGGTCCAGTAACCATCACAGTGGCAGATATCCAAGAAAGGGTCTCCAGTATGAAGAGTTGGACAGCACCAGGGCCCGACATGGTTCACGCCTACTGGCTGAAGAAGCTGACTGCACTCCACGAGCGTCTGGCAGCACAAATGAACCAGCTGCTAGTTAACGAGAGACACCCGGAATGGCTAACTGAAGGCCGGACGGTCCTGATCCCCAAGGACCCCAAGAAGGGACCGGTCCCCTCCAACTACCGACCAATAACCTGCCTCAGTACTACATGGAAGCTCCTGTCAGGCATCATATCGGCTAAGATGAACAGGCACATGGGTCAATACATGAGCGGGACACAGAAAGGAATTGGCCAGAATACCAGAGGTGCAAAACACCAGCTACTGGTAGACAGAACAATCAGCCGAGACTGCAAGACCAGACTGACCAACCTGTGCACTGCCTGGATTGATTACAAGAAGGCCTATGACTCAATGCCCCACAGCTGGATACTGGAATGCCTAGAATTGTACAAGATCAATGGGACCCTAAGAGCCTTCATCAGGAACTCAATGGGGATGTGGCGTACAACACTAGAGGCCAACTCCAAGCCCATAGCACAAGTTACCATCAAGTGCGGGATCTACCAAGGAGATGCTCTGTCCCCACTGCTGTTCTGCATAGGCCTGAACCCCCTCAGTGAGATCATTAACAAGACTGGCTACGGATACCGACTACGGAACGGAGCAGTTGTCAGCCACCTCCTGTACATGGATGACATCAAGCTGTATGCCAAGAGTGAACGAGACATCGATTCACTGATCCATACTACCAGGCTATACAGCAATGACATTGGAATGTCGTTCGGACTGGAGAAGTGTAGTCGGATGGTAACAAAGAGAGGGAAGGTAGTCAGAACTGAGGGGATTGAACTACCAGAAGGCAACATTGCAGACATAGAGGACAGTTACAAGTACCTGGGGATCCCGCAGGCAAATGGGAACCATGAAGAGGCCGCTAGAAAGGCTGCAACCACCAAGTACCTGCAGAGGGTCAGGCAAGTCCTGAGGAGTCAGCTGAATGGTAAGAACAAGATCCGGGCCATCAACACATACGCCCTGCCCGTGATCAGGTACCCTGCTGGGGTAATAGGCTGGCCAAAGGAGGAGATAGAAGCCACTGACATAAAGACAAGAAAGCTCCTGACCATGCATGGAGGGTTTCACCCCAAGTCCAAGAGGCTGGGGTCTATCACACCAGGCAAGACCCCAGGTGCAGGCTGTGTAAAGATGCCCCAGAGACAATCCAGCACATAACAGCAGGGTGCAAGATGCTAGCAGGCAAGGCATACATGGAACGCCATAACCAAGTGGCCGGCATAGTGTACAGGAACATCTGTGCCGAGTATAACCTAGAAGTCCCGAGGTCAAAATGGGAGATGCCCCCAAGGGTGGTGGAGAATGACCGAGCTAAGATCCTGTGGGACTTCCAGATACAGACGGACAAAATGGTGGTGGCTAACCAACCGGACATAGTGGTGGTAGACAAACAGAAGAAGACGGCCGTAGTGATCGATGTAGCGGTTCCGAATGACAGCAATATCAGGAAGAAGGAACACGAGAAGCTGGAGAAATACCAAGGGCTCAGAGAAGAGCTCGAGAGGATGTGGAGGGTGAAGGTAACGGTGGTCCCCGTGGTAATCGGAGCACTAGGTGCGGTGACTCCCAAGCTAGGCGAGTGGCTCCAGCAGATCCCGGGAATAACATCGGAGATCTCTGTCCAGAAGAGCGCAGTCCTGGGAACAGCTAAGATACTGCGCAGGACCCTCAAGCTCCCAGGCCTCTGGTAGAGGACCCGAGCTTGAAGGATAAACCGCCCGCAGGGGCGTGCTGGGTGTTTTTTTTTTTTATTTCTCAATCAAAAAAACAGCACTATATGTATTTACTTTCCTTGCCCTTAAAAAACAGACACGAAAAAAAACAAGACGAGTCCAGACAGCTGCATTTTGGGTGGTATCGGACTCCCTATAGTCCAACGAAACCTGCTCCCATTTTCTACCCTTTTCAGGCATCACACCTGTAACCTTTAAATCACAGGAGATTCTCTCTCCACCTTTTCCAAAGTGTTGTTATACAGTAGCCGTTTCCTCTTGGACTTTTGTCTAGCTATCAACTTGTCCACAGAGACTCTCTGCACTGGCACTAAATTTAATAAAAGCACAACACAGAGAAAAGCTTAAACTGTGTTACGGCTAACATTACTTGATCTGGTGTGTTTTCTTGGGGTATGATGGATAGGCAGCTTGAGGAGGTACTCCGCAGCATTGTGCTATAAGGGACTGAATGAGCTGCCAGAGGAGATCACTGCCTTTCTGATGAGACTCCAGGCTGTTAGGAAGCCATTATGCGGCAAAATACAGCATTCTTCCATCTTCTCCTTATCAAAAGCGCAGGTAAACTAACCTCTGTGCTGTGAGGAAAACAATGGCTGCGATCAATACATCAATCGGGAAACGATGCAGTTTGAGACAGCTCTTAATAGTAATCCTCTGTTCAGTCATCCTTCTGGTGAAATAGAAGTTACAATACCTTTATCGTGTGCGGGGCTGTTTTTATGACTCCACAGGCCCAGAGTGACTGTGGAGTCAGCAGCAGGTGAATTCCCAAGCTTGGCTATGAATAAAATGCGAATCAATAATAATGTGCGTTTTCTAACAGAATTTCAACAACAAGTTCCTAGGATCTATGTGAAGCTTGGGTTATATCTAAGCTCAAAGATGATAAACTTTATAAAGCACCTCAACTACCGCAGCATCTCACATCCTGAGGCATCACCGGGAGCTGCAAATCATGACTTATGAAGAGATCCCTCCATCCTGCGGCTGCAGACAAACAAAGCAGCATGTAAACTGAAAGTCAAATAAGCATTTAACGATCAGAGGAACTTACATTAGACATCCCTTTGTAAGTTCTGCTAACTCCATTTCACTTTTAGTGGAATATCTCGCCTGCTGAACGACATGATTCAGCTTTTTAAAAGGCTACTGATTTTTTGGCCTATTGAAGGAAGGAAATGACCAAAAAAAATGTTTGTATTAATAAAATATGATGAGATAGGCTTGTGTTGGAGGCAGATTATTCATTAAATTATTCCCAATACACACGTGAAAGGAACTGTAATGATCTTGTCAAGATCTAATTCTGTGTTTTAGAATTCCTATTTGTGTCAGCCTTGTTCCCATTTTTTTTTAACAAACATCACTTTAGGCAAATTAAAAGCCACCCATGGTGATATCATAAAAATGTATCACTGCACATCAAAGCCAGTCCCTTCTCAGTATCAGCCCACACTGCGGTCATTCCCACTGGGAGGACTGCTGATGAGCCACGGCACTGACTGGTTGGACATGATAACCCAGCATGTGAGCTCACCATTACAGTCATTACGTGTTCACCAGTGGACCTGGCTGTAAATTAATTTAGCCTTTTCCCAAATCCTCATGTTTTCTTTCCTGTGAGGTTGAAACTGTGGGACAGTTTGAAACAAAAAGATTTAGAAATTGAGCCTAATGTCATTTAATAAGTTAAGTTATAATCTGTTAGTAAGATGTTAATACTGTTTATTGTTATCGAGCTAATGTATTAATTTACAAACATATAACTGAGCCAATTATTGGGTACACCCCATATTACTGTATATTTGCTTTCAAGGGCCAGACTTTCTTATATTTTTTAAAGAGGTCTTTAATAGTACTTTTCTGTAGGTCTTTCAAAGTTTGTCTTTGAACATTTTCATCTTTGATCATTTTCAGGCCAGTCCCCATACCTGACCATTTTTAGAAAAATGCTATTTTTTGTTTGTTGGTTAAGAATTATTATTATTTTATTTTTTTAATGACACATCACTGAAGGGATAGACATACCAGAGAACCTAAATTGTATCCTAAGGTCCTTGTCCTTGTTGAAATAACATAATTTCTTCCCATTTATTTAGGTAAACATACAAAGAAATACAAATGATTGATGGAGTTATGAATGCAGATTTTGATCCACCATGCAATACCATCTGAACGCATCAAATTGGCAACAGCTTGATCCCATCAGTAAAAACATACCTGGATAGAAAAGCACATAATGGAACACAATCAGTCATGGATTGGCCTCCACAAAGCACAGACCTCAACATTACTAATGCAGTGTAGGATTATGTTCACAGAAAACAGAACAAAAGGCAGAAACATCCAAGGAAGAGCTTTGAATGTCCTTCAAGATGCCTGGACAACTATTCCCAAAGACTCCTTAAAGAAATGACAAGAAAGCTGCCTAAGAGAGTTTAGCCTGTTCTGAAAAATAATGCTGGTCATACCAAAATACTGAGTTTATCAGAAGGACAGCTTAAATCTTTGGAGATAAAATTAGAGCGCCAAGGCTGAGGTGGTTTGGACTTGTATAGAGGAGGTTTGTGGTTATACTGAAAAAAGGATGTTGAATAAGAAAATTCAATCTAGGAGGAAAAAAGGAAGACCACAGACAAGATTCATGGATGCAGTGAAGGAGGACATTCAGAGGGTTGGTGTGACAAGAAGACATGAGTCTTCTTCTGAGGAGGCCACTGTGGTGACTCCAAAAGAAGCAGCAGAAGCTTGTTGTACGGCAAAGCTATCTTTGTCTTATGTACCCTCATGCACTGCATTTCCATGTATGTTTGCATATTTCAATACATGTATACACCCAAATTCCTGTTTTCAAAAGAAAATATTATAAAATATGGGGTGACTTTTGCACAGTATTTAAAAGCTAACTCCAAAAATGTGAGTTTATTTAGAAAAATCTGCAGTTCACTCTCTAGATGAAACATTGTTTTTCTGTCCTTATATCCTCATAAGCTAGACAAATAAAGCCTTTCCTCTGTCAGAAGAAGAAACTAATCCACTGCTGACTTGGGGGAGAAAAAAGAAAGAAAGAATGGGGCTCTGTTTCAAGATCCCTGTACATCCGCTCTTCTATCCTCATTCCTGCCCTCAATTCCCAAAGCAATCTCAAGTTAGTGCTTCTATTAAAACAATACCACCTCATGCAAATTGCTACTGCCAAGCCCCGTGATTTCGTTTCTGGTCCATACTACTACTGCTCTCCGATGCTTTAATGGAGACTGCGCCAACCTGACACTGCAGGAGGTACGTTCAATGTTATCAATAAAACAATCTGATAACGATCGCTGGCACTTTCAGGCTGAAAGGAGCAATATGTGACACTAAACCGATTAGCAGTTCATTGAAGACCGCTGCCAACAAACCAGGGCAATTACAAAACAAAACAAATCTAACCTGCACCTGCACCGCTTCCAGATTGCACAGCTTTTTTGGTATTTAAGCACTGTTATCCTAATTGGCAGGTAGCAGCTCATGCCACAGATACATTTCAATAGGAATGTTAATGACCCGACACACACTGCCGGTTAGCTTCCCTGAGCATACTTTTAAAGGAAAAGCCTTTACAACTCAACACAAGATTTACCTGGTCTGTGCCTTTAGCAACTGTTTAATTAAATAACTGATTTACATGCTGGGCACCTTGGTGCTGCTAACCTCTCCTCTTATAAGGTGTTACAGCGTGCACAAGGGCACTTGCAGAGTACCCTGTTGAGTTCATTAGGGCTGCTGCCTGCTCCGAGGAATATTCTTGTTTCTTCAGCTCAGACGATTGACTCGGCTGAAGTCAGCTGAACTCTCTTGGTAATGAGGACTTTGCTGCAGGTCTGTTGCTGGACTTGACTCAGCCATTTATAGCTTTATGAATAAAGTTAACTCTTTGGTCTGAGGGAATAAATTGTCAGCTCAGGCCGTCCAGCTACTCCACCCAAAGAATGACATCAAATGCAGCTGTCATCAACGCCGCTTTGTTAGTGGAGTCAAAGGTTGCATGTTATGTTGTAAAAGCAACGTCCACCGATAACTAAACAGAAACCCAAAAAACAACCCGAGATGTTTTCAAAATGAACCGAGCACACTGAACTCCAAACCAATTTCAATAGATTTATTATGTCAATTATTGGGATCATGTCTGTGAAAGGTGCTTTATAAAAAATTAATATAGTGCTTTTCTACTCTGAGTACTCAAAGTGCTTTTATACTACAAGCCTTTCACCCATTTATTTACAAACACACACACACACACACACACACACTCACACACTCTACAAGCACATTTTTCAATGCCAATGTGTTTTTCATCTAACATTCACAAATTCACACTCCACTGGATGTATTGGGGACAACTTAGGTTTCGATATCTTGCCCATAGATACTTCACTGATCTTTCAATTAGTTATTAGTAGATCCATTTTACCTCCCGAGCCACAGCCGCCGCTGTGTCCAAATTTCTGAGTATGACTGGAGATAGTAAACAACGTTTATCATCTAAACTAGAAAAACTTCCATAGGAAATTAACCTTAAGGGCTTTGTATGACTAACAAGATGAAAACAAGCCAGCTTCCAAAGTAAGTTCATTTTAATTTTGAACCTGCTGTTACTTGTGATAAAGTTGAGTAAATCCTAAAGACGGAGCAGTTAAACTGCACTAAAGGGTTAACTTTGGCCCGATTTAGTTCTTGCATACAAGCAGAACACAGCAGAAGTACAAGAAGGAACTTCTGAGCCTCTAAACAAATAAGCTTTCTGTGCCACTGTCAGTCATTATGTTAATTCACTAATGCAGATTAAAAAGTAATTGTTAACAATGTTTACACATAATAATCTGCCTTGGCTGACTGCTGTGGAGCAGATAAGAATAGGCTGTAAAGATGTCCAGTGTAGGGCTTTATATGCTTCATTACACACTTTTGTTCCCAGTGAGTTAATTTAAATAGATTCTGTGGGCACAAAACCAACTGTAACCTTATCTTCCCCTTTCATTTTCTCTCACCCGCTCCACACTCACCTTGTGTTCAGTAATGAGGTGTCGGTTTAACCCGCAACTTTTTGTGGAAGTTGACTTTGTGTTGATCAGAGAAAAACCTGAAAGTTTTCTGTGAATGCTCACACAAGCTGTATGTTGCTCAAATATACAGTCTTAGAAAATACTAGCATTCAGAGCAAAGCTTCACTTTACCTTGGCTCGATAAAACTCAAAAACCACACACGACTGTTGTAGAAAGCTTGGGAAAAACGGCAGCCTCAAAAATAATCATGCATTATGAAAGTTTTACGTTTTGTTCCAGAGGTAAGAAAACCTATTACACAACCCAAATGAAATTTGTTATGCTAATAACTAAAAATCCAACCACTGAACTGAAGTTCCTCATTAGTATGTCACACAGTGCACTTGGCTAAGTGTTCATTTTATTTACTTATTTAATATTTTTCAGCTTAGATGCCTCCACTCAACAATTTTCCTCATAACCTCTGGATGTTCAGTGGATAAATGTCACGACGCAAGAGTCGTGCCCACGAACTAACGGAGAGAAGAGAAATCTGTTGAAGGTTTTAGATTAACGATTATGGGTGTTGTCTTAAAGTCAAGCGCAAGGACAGGCTTCATTTTTCAATACTGACAAAGGAAATGCTACATTAGATACTGCATTGAGTTGCAGATACTCGTGGAGACCATCCCTGGATAGACGTGACATTACGACTTCCACTCTCTTCACGTCCTTTCATTCAATAGTGACTTGAGGATAAATGACGCTTCAAAGAACTTAAAGGACACTTTGCTCACAATTTATTCAAGGGACATATTTGTGGTACTGACTCTCGACAAACCTCAGAGCAGTTCACGCTCCAACAAAGAGAGGTTGAGTAAAAATGGAAGGTGAAACAAAAGCTTAGTCTATTTTGTAATCTCAGAAATTCCTGCTCTCCCTCAAAGATTGGCACTGACAAGCTGATACTAGTCAATACTAGTGTTCGACTTTATGACTGAATGTGGTAAATTTGACTTCTAATCTCTGAACGAAATAATCAATTGGCCTAATCATCGTTTCTCCTTAAGAATGAGTCAAAACTGAAACCAGATGCAGTGACTTTACAATGGCAGTCAAATGAGGCGTTTTCAGAAGTGGGATTTATTAACATTGCAAGAGAAGCACTTTTGTCATAAATGCTCACCTGGCAGTTGTTTCTGTATCTATACCACATTGCCTGCACCTTCTGCATCCCCATTTAAGTGATGATTTGTACTTCTCGAGTTACTTTAATGATGCCTAAAAATCTAGGGACAGCAATGCCGTTCTACAAGGAGACCACATCTGTTTCTTACATATGCCACGTGAAAGTACAGGCGACACAGCTGACAAAATGATATGAGAAATGTTTGTTATTCGGGTGGGCAACCAGTGAAATTAGTGATGAAATCCATCATAGAGCAGGAACAGCAGAACAGAACGAAACAGATCACTGTGGCGTCGATCCGTAAGCTGCTGACATTGTGTGGAGAAGGAAAACATCCATAAAGCTTTTCATAGTGTACAATGGTTTCTTTAGGATACCAGTAAAACACTGTTTTATTCTTTCCATTTATGTGCAAGGTATGAGTTCATGGCAGAAATTACAATATAAACACTTCGTGTGCGTATCGTAGTTGAAATAATCGGGGTTTACAGACACTGTAGGGGTATATCCACCTCCAGACTCAGGCTGCTCATCTCAATTTCGAGGCAGGGGGTAAGAGGTCAGCTGCCTTCTTGCGCAATTTACAACATCTTCCTCTTCTCAAACTCCTGCAGAGATGGACAACACAGAGGAAGAAGAAAAGAAACAACGTGACATGAAGTGAGACAGACGTGAATGATTTATTCATGCAGAATTCACTCAGCTCTGTTTTGATCCCATGTATCAGATCTGCTGTTGAAGGGGGAAAACAAAGGCGGCTAGAGCTGTGGAGTGCCTGTTTTTTTTTTTTTTTTTTTCTTTCCTGGAGAGTGTAAATCATGTAGCACGCACATCTCACTAAGTTCCAGTTGCCAGCATTAAAACAGCACACTTCCTCTGATTGATAGGGACTACCCATCTGCAAAAATCTGATTTATGCGTGGTTATGGTTGTTCTGTTTATCAGCACGGTCCAACCATGTGACTATAAATGAGAAAGCATTATGTTAGCCATTAAAAAGGATGTTGCTATTTACATATTCAATTTGGGAAATATCACACAAATCATAGGATGATAGAATACGTCGTTCCCAGAGAATTTTCCATTCCACAGGAGGAAAGTAACTTAATGCAAAAGTCATTTATCAGGTCTACAGAACACACAAGTAGTCATGCACATGTCGGCCTATTCCTCTGTGGCGTCTGGATACCTGAAGGTCTACTGCCACCTTCAGGAGGAAACAGGCTTGTGTTTGAATAATGTAAAATGCTCGGTAGCCAACGCAAGCGCATTCTTTAAAGCAACAATTAGATGGAGTGGGAGGAGGGAACTGGGGAGCCATGATCTTGTTCACCAAGTTTGTGCTTTACAGATGAGGTACAATTAGAAGAGGGGAGGAGGTTAGGCTTTTGGCTAAAAAAAAAGAAAAAAAAAGAAAAAAAATTAGAGGACACAAAAAAAAAAGGGTAATGGGTTGGAAAGAGTGGCAAGAAAGACAAGAGGGGGTGTTTGTGACAAGCAGACAGATGCTTTGTTGGTCCGTGTCAACAGACACTAACTCAAAGGTAGGAATCATAGCACTAAGGTAAGAAAGCAGAGCCGTCTGTGAGGGAGGGGGAGGAGAAAAAAAAAGGAAGAAGAAAAAAAGAAGCCTTCTTTGTGAGACAGCGTCTAATGGTTGACAAGTCAAGAGCAAGAGGGGGAGTAAAAATGAGCAAGTAGAGGTTGCCACTCAAAAGCGACAGGTGAGAACACGCCTGGATTGAAACTGGGGAGAGCAGACGAACATGTAATGTGAAAGAAAAGCAAAACCTTTACAAGCGAGCAATGACAGCTGTGACACTTGGGCGCGGATACATGAAGAAAGCAGGCATTGTAAATATGGTCAGCACGCCTGCTTTAACTTTTAAATATATTACAAAAACAAAATCCAGATTCGATATTTTTGTGTCTCCATAAACCTTTGCAGCTTTATCAGCGGGATAAGATAATACTGTGATTTTGTAAACAAGTAAAAGGTCATAATTATTCTTCCTTTGCATATAAATTAAGTTGTTCTCAGATAAATATAGGTTTACTGATTTCTTCTCCTTGCACCCAGCGCAACTAAATTTTGCCTTTGTTTATCATTGCGAGTGTGTTACTACTAATTTTTGGCTTTGTGTGGGACGTGGAAACCTACAGGAGCTTATTGTATTTTTTGCATTTCTTGCTGGTCTGCAGTGGGCAGAGATTGTTTTGAAATGGATGTCACACACATAGTTCAGCAACAAAGGAATCTCATGACATTTGTAAGGTTGTTTGCTTATAACTAATACTGCATGATAAAAACCACATCCATGCAGCTCTGTTGAAGATTTTTTTTGTAGTGGGGTGCACATAAGATTTTCTTTTCCCCCTTAATTTGGGCGTTTAATGTTATTTGGAGATTCAACAGTTTAGAAGTTGTACTGTAACAAAAACATACAGTACATGCAAAGAAAATGTTTTTAGTTAACTTGAATAAGAAATAAAAAGGGTGTCCTAGCACTGCTGAAACAATAAAAATGGCACAAACACTAAAAGGATGATCACAATCCTGAGATCTGTGGGAAAGAAGGTGCAGCAAACAAATTGTAAAGATGAATAAAATATTCCACAATAAATATCAGGAAAAAAGAGAAAACTTCAGGCTTTAAATCTTTTAAGGCTATGACTTTATATCTAGTTAAAAATGAGCCATGAACTGGTCGTTGTCTAATCTTCATCCTGTTACCCCCCGTCTGATAGAAAAAAAGCCGCTGATTCAGTGTGTTAGTGCAGCTTGATGCTGAAGATGTACACCTTGTTCAGTTTCATTTTCCTGTCTAACATGCATTAGACAACAAAGGACCAAAGTTACACCCGAGGAATAAATATTCCTCATTCTGCTGCATTTTATTATTAATATTATTTTTTTTACTTTTACTAAATTTTCAAATGGCTACACACAGAATGACAGAAGGAGGCACTATTAGTATACTGTGTCCTACTTACAAGTGAGCTCTCAGTCTGAACTTGATTATTCTTATGATGAACATGGTGCAAGGATTGGAGTGGGAACAAAAAGCAGTCATGTTCCATTAAGATGTTTAAGAGGTTAAACTATTATTAACACTTGGAATTAGAGATTTTACTGAAACCTTGGCCCTTCTGAAATGTCAAAGTTTTCTCGAGCTCACAAAATACTGTTATAACATCTGATTGCATTTGATGACGCATGTATAGATTTCTGCAGATGCACGTTTGGACTCCTGATGTTCAGGTTCATGCAGATCAGCTGACACAGTAATTCCCCGGTTGTTGTTCCTGCCTGTGGAGATAGCATTATTTCTACTTTCTTCTCTTACATGTTATTACTCCGATTAAGGCGGTCAATGAGATTAACAGAGATGTATGAACACAACGTGCAGCAATATGAGCAACCACGCAGGACGTTTTTCATCATTACACGCAATGATTATGAATTAAACTTTGGGAAAGAAAGTCATGTAAATCTATATCTGCGTGCAGTTGTGCCAGCAGTGGTAATGAAAGTATAAGATGATGAATGGGTGTAATACATGCTTTCACTTTTTATACATCTTGTTAACAGTTCTTCCCTAGAGATAAACTGAAATAAAGAGGCAATGCCAGCAACTCTGCCACAGTAAACACACATTTATTAATTTCTGCCCTTCTCTTCTGCCTTTCTTTATAGCATATTAAAAGTTCAATCTCAGCCTTTGCTACTCAGAAGAGATAAATAACTAAATAAACCTCCTTACATGAGTACATTAACTGTGATAAGAGATACAAGTGACCAGGATCACAAGATATTTTGGTCTGCAAACTAAAGAGAAGAATTATCACAATTTCACTTACATGTAATTATGCTTAAAATATGTTTATTCATTAGTTGATACATTGCATAAACTTTAAAAATAAAATAAATGCAAACAAGTATATTTTATAGTTCTACATTAAACAATGAACCACATATTTATGCATGGGGTAGATATCATAATTTTTTGCTTTCTATGCATTTCTTGTCCTAATTTTTAAATTGCATGTATCTGAAAAAACATAAGTGTGACATAAATTGTTTGGGATATAGTTAAATTAATAAGAATTCTGCTTGCTTCTGTTTAAAGCGAAGCATTTTTAACACCGTTCCCACCAATGACTAAATATTCCAGCAATAAGTATTTTCATATCATGCGATACTGTTAAATTTAACTATCAATCAGCTCTGATCCACACACAGACACATGGGGGGGATTAATTATTTATTGGATCACCTGCTGAATTTGTAACTTCGCCCATGACATTAATAGTCTCTAATTTTTGTGGCAGTTTTGTTTTAATAGAGAGAGAACAACTAAAAAAAAATGCATTTTTCACTCAATGAAATTCAAATAGATTTGTATATATGTATGCATGTACAGTATGTAGGTAAAGTATTTAAAACCCAGCCAGAATTCCCAAAGCAACGGATTGCAGTTTGTGTGCCTCATGGGGACACATGCCAATGAATTACAGATACCCCTGATCACAATTCAGTATGTTTAGAAATCACACTTGTTCACAGAATCTCTTCCTTCTATTCCAACCTTTCCACCACCACAGGTGAGACCAAAGAGCTGTCAAAAGACTGCAGAAGACTACTGGTTTAAGCCAGGGCCTCCTCGCGGTAGGATATCCCAGACCGGAAAACCTTACCCAAGAAGCAGCCGTCTCCCTTCGATGTGGAGGAGTAGCAGTTCTACTCTGAACCCCTCGCAAAGCACTGAACTCTTCACCCTATCGCTCAGGGAGAGACCATCCACCTTTCGGAGAAAGCTAGATTAACAGATTGATGGCTTTCTCATCAACAATGCGCCATTTGGTGACAGACTGTTGCATAACATTTAAGACAGTTTACCGACATAAGCCATCAATTCAATTTTACCAATTAGATTAAACGTCAGCTAGTCGACTAATTACACACATACCTAGTCGTGGGTTTTCCAGTATGACAATGTCCCAAATCATATATAACAAAGACGCCAACAAAGGAGTGCCTAAAGAAGCACATTAAAGTCATGGAGGAACCTATCCAGTCTCCAGACCTCAGTCCTATTGAAATACTGTGAAGATTCAAGCTGCCAAGTATCATTTAGAGAGTGTCAGTAAAGAGGGGTGAACCAAAATCCCTCCTGTAATCTTGCAAACCTGGTGATCACCTTAGAAAGCATCTTACCACTGTGCTTTCCAACAAGGGTTTCTCCACCAACTACTAAGTCACATCAAATACTTATTTCAATCAATGACAAGCAAAATTAATTAAAAATAATTTTGCAGTGATTTTCTGTCTCCCTCCATTAAAACAAAGCTATAACAATAATAATTTCTTTATGTGACCAAACTTAAAAATTCAGGAGGGATCAAAATTATATCCCTTACTATAGAGACTTTTTTTTTTCTTTTTCAGGGCTGTCAACACTAACGGGTAAACGCCATCATCACAATTAACGAGATTAAAATTTTTAACGCAATCAACCCATCTGGAGCGTAGAATGACTCTGAATGTCTCTGCCAACGCATTTTGGGCAGTTTATTCAAAGTTTGTCCGTTCTGCGGTCCAGATGCGCTCCAAAAATTTTAATCCCGATGACGGCGTTAACACGTTAACGTTGGCAGCCCTAGTTTTTTTTTTTTCTTATAAGAATCTTACTGAATTTAGGTTTAAATTCGCGCGGGAAAACTATTGATGTGGTTTTTGCCCTTTATTGCAACTTAGAGACAACACTGTTAAACTAACTTCTTAAAGACTACAACCACAAAAACATGACAATGTAATTTCACCTTTCATTTTCAGCAAGACTCTGATTTTAGGCGACAAAATTGGGTTACTCTAACAAATACCAGCTCTGGATCAAGCTTAATTTCACCATGACAAAACCATGCAAATACACCCACCTGGGCATTTGTTATTTATGGCACTGCTAGCTAAAAAGCTTGCTGTTCTCAACTGATCTAAAGTTGCCTGCAGTCATTTCTGACAGTTATCAACCACTGACACATTGGAGCCGTACTTTCCATCACTGTTCATGATTACTAATCTTTGAGCCTTTGAATATTTACTGGTCCAAGTGACTCACCTTGAACATAGTGCTGCCCAACTGAGCAGGGGACATGCTGACTACAACTCCAGCTGACTGGAGGGCTGCAATCTTCTCTTTGGCTCCACCCTTTCCGCCAGCGATGATGGCACCAGCATGGCCCATTCTACGGCCAGGAGGAGCAGTTAGACCAGCGATGAAGGATACCACAGGCTTTGAATTATCACCCTGGAAAAGGAGGAAAAGGAAAATCGGAACATAAAAATGGGGTGAAGATGCACAGAAAAGGGGAAACTGCTCAAGAGAAAGTGTCAGATGCAAATAGCATCAGAAAGCACAAGAAGAGAAAAGTTGAATCCTCTTTCTGCACCTGCATTTTATTCATTCATTAGAAATGAAACACCCCTTGTCCTCCTATTAGAGAATCCCATGATAACAGGCTTGTCTAACCTGCCATCTCTGTCTCAGTCTGCAATATTAAAACAAAAGGGTCAATCAAGCCATTTAATTGCATGGGTTGGTGTATGACCAGATAGGGGTTCAGGCTCCCGCCGTTTCATATCATCTCATTTCTAAAATGGTAATTAGTCATGTAGGCACTGATTAGCTCAGCACCCATCTATACTGCTTTCTCACTGATGGATGATACATTCAACAGTTAAGATCATTTCCAAGGTGAAGAGAGCTAATATTTCATCTTCACCAATAACACAACTAGCAAGGGGGACTCTGTGTGTGTGTGTGTGTGTGTGTGTGTGTGTGTGTGTGTGTGTGCGCACGCGCACACACACGTACAGCAGCTAATATTTCATACTTAGGAATAACAACATAATTGCAGAGGACTGCTTGGTGCGTGTGCGCATGCACAAATTTAAACTAGCGCACAAACAAACACAAGTGCACGCACACAGCCTTAGTCCTGTGCTTTCAACAGAGGCTGTGGCTCATCCGGTGAGCTGCTTTCAGAGGGTGAATGTGGCATGCTTTACAGCCTTTACAGCAATATAGTGAGGTCCTTCAAAGACACCCACTTCAAACTGCCATTTCAGCTTCAGATTCAAACCTGACACTGGCAGGAACAAAATGGCAGCTACTAATATATACTAGAGATGACTTCTGATAATTAAGACTCACAGGACATATACCAGCCGGGGAAATGCTGAGGACCTTGGCTCAGAAATGCACCACTAATGAGGCATTAACACTTGAATAGTTAACAGGGAAATGAAAATAGGGAGGGAACATCATTTTAAAGTGCTCTAAATATGTTGGAAGCATCTGCTCTATGCATCGAAAATGTATGCATAAAAACAAATTAGCACAAACAGCCCATTCAGTATTCAGGAGTCAAATCACATTCTAAATAAACAAACCAACCTCGTGTGGATCAAGTCTTAAATCTAACTCAAACGCAAGAGGTTTAATTACTCCATTAATCCCTGCTTCCCCGGGCTCCAAGTAACAACTCATACAGGGAAGGGTGTCATATTACAATATCCCTTTACCCGTCTTTTGTCTTCCACTGTTAGCTGTACAGATTTATTACCTTAATTATGAGACCAATCGCATAATATAACGTTCTAACACCTCCTCTGTGCCAACATGACTGGAAAACGCCTTTGTTCTATAAACACAAAATACCCTGCTCTAAATTGAGGAATTGTTTTCATAAGCTTAAAAGTAAAACTGGGACACGCAGGTGGCCTCACCAACATGATGAGGGCGGGGTGTAAATAACATGTGCCAGCGCTTCAACTTCAGACTTCATCCAAACTACAGCCTTCCTTCATTTTCAGGGTTTTTTTTTTTTCCTCACAGAATAAAATGCTTATTTAAAAGGTCAGTGGAGATGGGGTGAGGACATTTTATTTATACATACCCACCACAGTAGTCGAGGTGCCAAATACTATGACGTATTTGGCATGCATGACCCAAATTTTAATATGGCGTGGAAAGCCTTTTTCTGTTAGAAAGCCTGTGAGACTCTTGTATTGATAAACCGCTGATACAGGTGATGTTATAAAACCACTTTTTACTTGGCAATAGAGGGCATCAACACCAATGAAGGCTTAATGCTGACATATGCCCTACATCATAAAATCTGACAGCAGAACCTAGTGGGAAGTATGAGTTTGTTTTCTTGCATTTCACTGAATTAAAGCAGCGGTAGACAAAATAGTGTGCAGTAACTCAGCTGTAACACTGATGGATACTGAAATCAATACTTTCTCCCCTTTTGGTCTAATATGTCGTTCGCACGTCAGGAGATCAATTTATTAAATGTTGCATAACATAAATCAATCATGACACTCAACCTTTAATTTCAATGGGCACTGAATACACAACGTGTCCAATGTGGCACAATTTGTCAAGCTAATGCGAAACGGGGCATTTAAGAAACAGTTTTGGGTTTAACGTCTTGAAATGAGTAATGTGGCCCTCTGTGAATACATACTGAAAAAGCTCAGCACAAAACTGTTTATTTCACATGAGATATTTTAATCTTTCCTGTACTGGCTGTGTTGTGCCAGGTTCAGCCAAGGCTCAGCTGGGAAAAATAATAATTTGCTAAAAATAAAACGCATCCCTTCAATAAAACCCAGTTATTATGGAGTATGAACCTGTTTTTGAAAGATGTCGAATCAGTTCGGAGGTCTGGTTATATAAAAAGAGAGTGGATGATGTAACCACGCTAAAAGACCAGAGAATAGTAGATTTGTGGTGGTGCTGGTGTGTCGAAATTTTAGCAAATAAAAAAAAAAAAAAACAAAACTGATCGATTTATACTGTAAAAAAACAAACAGAAACAAGAATGACCTCCATGATTTATGAAGTCTGCTACATGTGCTGCGCTCTAGGGACGGCCATATCGTTTTAATCTTTGAGCGTTTGTTGAATTACACAGAAGTTGATAGTTTATGTGACGACATGTTGGTCTGGTAGTGAGCATATCTATAGCTGCTGGTAGAAGGTGATGGCAAGGCACCGTTGATACTAAAAGATGGAAATCCAAAGACTATGCCAGCTCTGTGTTCAAATCCAAAATAAGATTAATAAAAATAAGAGCCTTTTTGAAAAATCACAAATCTATCAGAGGAGATCAAACCAAATACCAGAATATCAAACAATGACCATTAGAGAGATGTGTAAGATTAATGCTTAAATGTGGGATTTCGTTTGGAACAAGACATAAGGTGGGTTGATCGCTTATATCACTGCTGTCAATCAAATTTAATCAAATCACACCTACGCTACCCTGATGACGCACATTGCCTGTTTTATAATGTGCTTGACACTAAACAATAATATTTGATATGTTCTTTTTCCTTCCACTCACCTTAGACCTTATTTTAGATAAATCCAAGTTTCAAATCAAACTGAAAGTTTACTGGACCAGGTTTTGGAGTTTTCCACCCTGCGATTAAAACCAAGAAGATACTGACAGAAGCAAAACATACTTACGTGTATTAACATTTTATTTTAAGGTAGCCTACTGCTTATTCCAGACACTGCCATTTTCACTTATGGGAGCACACCGCTGGCAGTGCATCAGTGACTTGAATTTGAATGTATCCAAATCTAGAAAAGTTGAGTTAAAGTAAAAACAATGTCTTCAGATATCTTTCTACCCTTTTTCAACTATTACAGTTAAAGAATGCCATTTTATGTACGATGTTCTACACAACTAACTTTCAACATGAGATCTGCAGCTTACTCCCACGCTCTGCTGGGCTTTTTCTTGCATGTGTTTCATTTGAACTGTCCCTTCCTGTCAACACTCTGGGTGATTGGGTGGCGGGTGTTTGTACTTTATTTGTAGAGTGTGAGAAGTTATTCTCCTGAGACGCCAGGAGGAGATTTGCATGCATTAGAGAAGCTGAGGGCAAATCAAATTCATTTCTTAGCTCGAGAGCACCATAAGCGCGCACGTGGACACAGAAGCAAACACATGCACACGGAAAAATTAACAGGCTAAAAGTATTCAGACCCCGAACAAAAAATTATTTTTTAAATATATACAAGTTCACAGCCACTGGGATACACAAGTCAATCCTCACCCGACTCTTTATCATATGTGGTCTCACAAAATGTTCACTGTTCATCAGCACTGCTGATTTCAGAACATGTCCTGTGAATCATACCTTCATCCCATCTGTCAGCTTATCTTGATCACACAAATCACACTGACACAGAGAAGTAAGAAAGCCAGCCTGAAGATACGATCACGCTCATAGCTCATATGATGGCTTCCAGTCTTCACTTGAGCTGACATATTTTGAAAGGGCATAACTGAGAGCTAATTCAGAAAAGGATATATCTGTTCTTATAAAAAATGTATGTGTTAAGGTGAAGCGCTGTGTGAGGGGATATTAGCAGGAGAGTGAAGTGAGATTATGGGTGTCCAGTGTGTCATTTCCTTACAGAGTTGTGCTGTTTCAGGTACTCTGCTGCATTCTCCTCTGCATTTCCTCCAATTTCTCCAATAAGAATAATGCCCTCCGTCTTGGGATCCTGCAGGAACACCTCCAGACAGTCTATGAAGTTTGTGCCATTAAATGGATCCCCGCCAATACCTTGCAGGAGACAAAGCAAACACTTGATAATGATAATGCCTGTGAAGGAGGATCACATGGCTGTTCAGGCTTCATCAAATAAGCAGCCGCTGGAAGCCAGCTTCACGTCAACAACATCCGATAACCACTACCAAGATAATCTGGGGATGCTTTGCCCGGACTGTTTCACACAACAATTAATATTAACTGATTTAATTTCCCTGTAAATCTGGTCTCATTTTCATTGAGCAGTGCCTTGATTAGCAAATGATGTACAATATACTGTATATCAAGTGACTTTTAAGCTCTAGTTTAGCATTTCAGCAGGGCAAAATTGACTCTGCACAACAAATAAACATTGGACACAGATCCTTTAAATGTCCTACTACTTGCAATGCCAGTGCTGACCAGTGACAGAGAGCTAAAGCAATGAGCTGGAAACGCTGTACAGCTCTATAAAATTAACTGCAGAGTCATTTCTGAGACATTTTGTTAGGGGAGAAAAAAAAAAAAGTTCAACTGGACAGAGTCAAAAAAACCAAACATTCTCAATCATTTTTCAGTTTTACCTCAATTGTCCCAAATCATCTGCATCTCTGCGTGGTACTTTAATGTCTTTTGTTTCATATCCAGGAAACAAAAATTACAAAGCTTTTGAAAACCACAAGGGTGCAATAATCATTTTTAACAATACTTTCCATCAGGATCTACAAAAGCATGGGCAAATCTCCACAAGACAAATCTCCACAGACTCAATGTCTTCTTAATTTATATTCGCACCATTAGAAAACCTGGCAACACCAAGAAAAAAAAAAATTACATGCATACTAATCAAAGCGCACCCACATTAACAGCAACAAAGATGACAGTGATATTAAATATTGCATTAACTGTAATTTGTTGTAGCCCCTAGGTCATACTCAAACTTCAGAAGTCACGAGCAGACCCACCAATAAACTCCGTTTAATGAACTCTACAATATTTAATACTGTTGCGGCACTAGCTTTATGAAGTCTGGCTAGAGGACACTCCATAATTAAAATGTCTAAATAATGATGAAGCCAAGTTGTTTTTCATTTAATTCCAGAGTCCAAGTAGCTCTTTGATATGGATTTTCTGGTGGCACACAAGTTGGCCAAAAGAATTTGTTTTTGTAAAACAGTTAATCTTTTGATGTTTTGCCAAGATGTAACAGAGCTGGATGTGATTGTGTCGTTACTGAATGTCAAGATGTTCTAATAAAATCTAAACAGATATTCTGAGCTGCCTCCTAGAAAGCAAACATGCTGATGCTCATACTGTGAATAACAATAGGGAGCGATACAAAATTGACGAATGAATACACTGGGTTTTTAAACAGCGGGAAACAGAGTTTGGGAAAATGTCACAGGTTGTGCTATCAAGCAGCATGTGTTGTTAATCCATGCTGTAAATCAATGAATTATTAAAACAAGGCTATGAGACACTGTAGAGAAAGTAGGGTAATAAACAGATGGGTGGGTTAATGGAAAGTCCCACATAAACATGTGAGATATGCAGAAAATATGATATTACCTGCAATCCTTTATCTGCTTTTATTTACCAGCTACATTTGTAATAAATGTATCATTATTTTACAGAATGTGTAAAAGCTAGTATTGTCTTTTTTGAGATGTACCTAAAAAAAAACAAAAGAAGCATGAATTTAAGAGAAAAAAGGATATATTTAAGATATATGGTACACAATCACATTTTATGTACGGCTATAGATGAGCGAGTGAGATGAAAAACACTATCCTTAAGATTTTCAGGACAAAGACTTTTGAAAGTAAGTTTCTATATCCATCTGAGCCACTCAATGGATCTGTCCGATCTCAATAGGGCTCTTCAAAGATAGCAGCACCTTTAATGCTCAGATCTGAGAGGAATATTCTGAGCACTGATCAGAAAAGTGCCTTTTTATTAGAAAACGTCTGAGCTATTTGCTGAAATGTATTAGCATCTGATGAGTTTTAGAGCAAGGTGATCTTCCAAGTTCACCTTCCTATTTCTACAGAGTCCTGTAAAATATTCTTTTTTTTTTTTTATTTAATCTCTGGAGTAATTATTAAAGATGAAAGTCTAATATCTTATCACGTCTAAGGTCCTGCCAACATTCACAGTGAGGTTTAAATTAAATATAAGGATGTGATGTTGAGTGCTTGGTAATAAGTGACCAGCATGTCTTCAAACCAAATGCAGCACATACTAATATAAAATTCTCTCTGTTCATGCCTACAAAATCTCCCTGGCATCTACTTCGAGCAGTTAAAAGCTTGTTTTATGTTGCACAGATATAAAAATGCATTCAACAGCACTGCGTGTTCAGTTTAAACTTAATATGCCAAAAGTCATTGGTAGCTTACCAACACAGAGTGACTGGCCCAGGCCTACTTGCGTAGTTTGATGCACAGCTTCATATGTCAGGGTACCCGATCTAGAAACAATGCCTGAAAGAAAGAACTTCTTAGGTTTCTTTGCTTACAGTTAAACATCATTAAAAGAAATATTGGTCAAAGGTGATATAATAAAATAAAATGCAGCTGCCATTTTTTTGTCAACATCTTTTCACCAAGACATAAAATACAAAACGGATCACCATCATAACAGCTGCTCCCTCTATGCTGCGGTAAAAAAATAAAAATATAATAATAAATGGCAGGCGATTTACTACATATATAACAGACTTCCTGTAAAGGTTCACTAGCCGGGAGCACATGCTGCACGTCAAGCTGTCAACAGCAGGAGCTCGATGTAAGATCTAAATAGTGCTGTGTTTAAAAATAAAAAAAAAAGGAAAAAAATTTCAACCTGGAAAGAAAGGCAGCGTGTTTTTCTTCAGCCATTTAATGACTGTGGTTGGAGAAGCCTGAACCAACAGGTGAGTGTTATTCATTTTGAATTTTGACCCCTTTATTGAGTGTCCCTGTTCAACTACTAGTTAGCACCAGAGATGGGCAATAACGCGTTACTTGAAAAAAGTAATCAGATTACAGTAACGAGTAAAGTAAGGGATTACTATTGCAAAATCGGTAATTAGATTACCGTTACTTTCCCATAGGAACGCTGCGTTACTGCGTTACTAAAACCATGATTTTTTTGCAAGAATGTCTCATGACAGTGACGTAAGCGAGTGCGACGTTCGTGACAACAGCTGTGTGCAGATCAACAATGGATCATATATCGAGTGCGGGAGAGAGTATGAGCGTGCAGCGTTTAAAACGTGGAAGTACTGACCTTACTTTGAGTTTGATTCCATAAAAAGTGACAAAAACATTAGTGTCCGTTGTGCGTAGGAAGAAAACTTTTTACAGCGAAAAAACCCCCTAAACTTCCAAGAAAGCACCGAGTGCGCAACGACGTAATGGGAAACTCACAGAGAAACTCGCGGATTCATCAACTGACCGCAGCACACCTGCACCAGGGTAAACCTCCGCCTACCCCCAGTCCTGCTTTACAGGTGAAAATAGAGCAACAGGACCGCTGAGTCTTTGACTTTATTTATTTTCTGCTGTGTTTTACTTGCATCTATTTGAAAGAGTGAGTGTAAACACAAAAAATATTTTCTTTTATGTGCTGGAATGTGCAGAAAATAGGTTTAAATGTTAAACGAATTTCTTCAAGTCAGAGAATGTTGCAGATAATTACATTTTTGCTTGATGCATAAAGTTAAAAGATTAAAACTAATAAAACAAGTTTAAAAAAAGAGACTTTTCCATTTGATTACATTTTGTATGATGGATTATGCAGAAAAAGTAGAATTGGGCTGAAAGATCTATCACTTTATCACCTCTTCAGGTTGTAAATCGTGTTTTTAAAAACTAACTAAGTAACTAAGTAATTAATTACTTTTTAAAATAAGTAATCAGTAAAGTAATGGGATTACTTTTTGGGGGAAGTAATCAGTAATTAGTTACTGATTACTTTTTTCAAGTAACTTGACCAACACTGGTTAGCACAAATATCTAGTGAGCCAATCACACGGCAGCAACTCAGTCATTAGAATGAGAAAAGAAAGGTGATTTTAAGTATCTGAGCGATCCATGGTTTTTAAATAGCCTGATGTACTGATCTGAGTATTAAAAAAAAAAAAAAAAAAAAAAAAAAAGCTGTTGATCTGCTGGGATTCCCATCTTTAGTGCTTACAAAGAATGGTGTAAAAAAGAGAGAATATCCAATGACAGGCAGGTCTCCAGGTGAAAATGCCTTGTTGATGCCAGAGGAGAATGGCCAGACTGCCTTAGGTTAATAGGAAGGCAACAGTAACTCAAATTACCACTCGTTACAACCAAGGTATGCAGAAGAGTATCTCTTACACAACTCTTCAAACGTTGAAGCAAAAGGGCTACAGCAGCAGCAGATACCACTCATGAACAGAAAAAAGGAAACTGTGGTGACAATTTGCACTGGACCACAGAAGACTGGGGAAAAAAGGTTGACTGGTCTGAGAAGTCTTGACTTCTGTTACAGCAGTCGAATCTCTAAGAAATGTTTCTAGCATCTTGTTAAATTTGTGCCATGAAGAATTAAGAAGGTTCTGAAGTTGAAAGGGAGTCCAACCTGATACTGGCAAGGTGTGCCCATTTAAAGTAGCCAGTGAGGGCATACAACACCATGTAAGCTCTCTAGATTTCACACATTCTTAAATACATTAACTTTTGGCATTTTAAAGTTATATTCAATTATGCTTAATGTTTAAAGCTTTTGCCTGTGTGACCTTAGATACATCACCACTCACCGATTCTTCCTTTCTTGTGAATGTGGCCTGGCATGATGCCAATCTTACATTCCCCAGGCTGAGAAAACAAATAAAACCCACATATTTCAGTGTATATCTAAAACAAAACACATTGTTTTTTGCAGTTCACATTTGCAGTTCATTATTACTTCATTGTAATTTTTTACAATTTAAAAACCTGTTTTTAAACTTTTTCTTCTATAACAATAAGTAATAATAATATAATAAATAACAATTTTTAAAAAGACAGTCATTTGTCATTTTCTCCATTTTATCTACTGGATAAACTCCCATGATATTAAAAAGGAAAAAAATCACTGTTATTATTAATGCATTAAATCTCAGGGAGTCCATGAGAAGGAATTTGGGCTTTCAACCCTCTCAGCCACCCCCACTCACAAAAAAAAAAAAAAAGGAAATAGAAGTAAGTATATTTGTCCTCCGCTGTGTATTTATGTATGCACTTACATTAATGACTCCTGGGCAGTTTGGGCCTATGAGGCGAGTAGCGCTCTGGCGCAGAAGCTTATGTTTGACTTTAACCATGTCCTGCTGGGGGATGCCCTCAGTGATGCACACCACCAGAGGTATCTCTGCGTCAATGGCCTCAATGATGGCTGCTGCCGCGAATGGAGGAGGTACATAAATCACAGAGGCGTCTGCCCCTGTGCCCTGCTTTGCCTGAAGCAAAGAATAAAAGGCATTGGCATTGCATCAAAAAAAAAAAAAAAAAGGGACATTCTCAAGTTATGAAACAGTGCCACCTAATGTTACGTTACAAAAATCCATCTGCAAAGGATCACAGTAGGAAGAATACAAACTACATATTTTAGTTCTTGTTTTTAAAAAAGAATTACAACAGCAATAAGCACAATTACAACACAATTAGACAAGGAGTCACACACACCTCCTTCACAGAGTTAAAAACTGGCAGGCCAAGGTGGGTCTTGCCACCCTTGCCAGGGGAAACTCCTCCAACTAACTGGGAGCCATAGTCGAGAGACTGCTGACTGTGAAACGTCCCCTACAAGTGAAGAGGAAGAGAGCGCAATCAGTTTGTGTACACATGTGTAATGAAATGGGTACAGCCACTTCTACTGCACCAACATTGAGATATCATTGCAGACAGAGTGGAAGTAGGAAATATGATGCCATCCAAGATTAATCACCGGTGCTGCTGAGAAAAAGGATAAATACAGAAACTAGGCTGGATTCTAGCAGGGGGTGAAGGCACCGGTAAATATATTCAATGAGAAGGAATCTAAATGATCTTGACAAATAAGTAATGATGTAAGCTAAGTTTAATCTCCTAGCAGAACATTTGAAAAACAAATCAAAAGCAGCGTTGGATAGTCGCCAGCGCCGAGTGTGAAATATCTCCCAAGAAAGTTAGTTTACAAAATATTTCACACACTGTCACTTCCATGTGGGCCACGGAGAACATGTCGTGCTGCACTGCCAAGGTTTGTGCATTTTATTCTAGACACGCAGGAAAGCGATTCACCACTTTGCTTCAACCCTGCCCATAGAAACGCGTAAAATATGATAATCTCAGACATCCTAGCTCAAGCATCGGGTTAAGCATAGTTAAATCTCAAGAGTATACACATTATGATGCACTAATACTTGATCTGCAAACACAAATGGGCTGTTTATAACAGTCTGTGAATGCTGTAACTTTAGTAAGACACTTTTAACTTCCACGCCTACACGTAAACAGAACATTTAGAATATTTCACATGATCAAACTACAGTTTCAATAAAGAGCTGAAAGCAACTGGCAAACAATATATGTGCCGTACACATGCTTTAAGACTTACTTCAATGAACAGGATACAGCCGCAGTAACACTAAGGGATCACAATGCATTTTGTAGATCTGTGAAAGAATAATTTAACTGAACCTCAGTTGCACCTTCGCAGAAAATGAGCTCATGAATTCAGACCGAACTGATTTTCTGCTGAACGAATCCTATCTGCGTGGAGTCAGTTAATTATCACTCGAGAGGCTGAAACAATGTAGATGGAGCAGCACAGACCGTAACTACAAGCGCAAATAAATGACCTTAATGTAAAAATTATAACCAGCCTATTAAGAGGAATTAGAAGCTATGAATCAGCATTTTCCCGCCCATTTGTAATATAGTTCTTCACCCTGCTAACTTTGCTGTTTTTGCCGGTCATTATTATCGCAAATGTTGGTACAATAATTTTGAAAAATGACTTGCTTATCAAGCCAGGAAGACACGGCAATGTGCACTCAATAGCACTTGCTTCATTTCTCATCCTTTTCTAATTACCCAGAGTGTTCACTAGAACTATATTTAACAACCTTTTATTATGTTGAAGAGAAAATGGAAGATGAAAAATGAAATGTGAGGAAGGACGCGGGGCGGGGGGAATATAAATCTGTGAAGTCCACGTTTCTGGCTTGTTGAACACACTTGCCAAGAAGATTGTAATTCTCCTTCACTGCCACTTTTCAAAGCAAATCACATAAGGTTTTTCATGCACGGAAAAAATAATAAATGAATCAAAGGCTCAACAATCTGCCAAGCAGAGTTAAGCTTGGTTAAAACCATGATAAAGGGTAGTTGTTGGGGGGAGGGGGGAGGGGGGGAGACAAGTCAAATTAAAAATGAAAATTATTTTCTATTTAAGAATAAGCTGGAAAAATTAAAGGATCAAACTTGATTTATAAGGCTGAAACAAATCCACAAAATCCACAGCAAACAGCAGAATCACAGCAGTATCAAGTGTTCCAGCATTTACACAAACTTAGCATCAGGGACTTTTTACCAAACACTTTTACATTTTGCTAACTTTAACTATTTAAATTATTACAGTGCCGCAAAGCCTTGAGCCACCCCTTATTTCTTTGTACTTTACTTCAAAGGAGCCAGGCTTTCTTGTATTTTTAAGGTGCTCTTGAACAATACTTCTCTGAGCTTTTTGAAGGTCTTTCAAAGCTGTTCTTTGGACACTGAATGTTTTTTCACTCATTTATAGCCCAGTTCTTGACACTGACCTATGAACAAAGCTCAAGGGACAAACCAGCGTTGTGTTTACATAGCATTGAAAAAAAAAGGTTTTTAAAAAACTGTTTTAAATTGTAGTGATGGCAAAGCTTAAAGCTCTACAGCATATGAAGAGTATCCGAAAGTCTGGATGTAAAAAATCCAGGAAAGACATGCACCAGCCCTTCAGCTGATCCTCAACTGATCACTGATGCCTCATCAGAAATAGACTCGCTGGAAGTCATGTCCCACAGGTACACAAGAATTGGATTGAAAGTCAAATGTAAAAGAGTCCTATGGAGTGATGAATCCACGTGTGAAATTTTTGGTTTAAGGCAGGTGCAGGCTGTGTCATGGTTTGGGGCTGCATTTCAGCCAGTGGTGTTGGAAATCTTGCCAACAATTCATAAGTTTTGGACTTATGAACACAGGAAAATCCTCAGAGTCTGGACCTTAACTCTATTAAGAACAGAACAAAAAGCAGTTAACATCAGAAGGTCATTCAAAACAGCTTTGAATAACCTTCGAGAAGCCTGGAGAACTATTCCTGATTATTCCCTGAATGTTTGCACATGTTTTAATAAAGCTCTGCACTTACTTTCCGTTTTCCCAACAAAACAAAACAAAATGACCAGCAGACCAAGGCTTTTGCACAGTACAGTATTTGATTCCATTTTAAACCTTTTAAACAACTTTCAAATTGTTAGTGAAATTATGATTCTCTGTTTTGACATGAGTATGTGCCCTGAGAGAATAGAGTAAGGACTATGTTTGGGTTGTTAAGGAGTAATAAAGGATTCTGCTCTCCTTGGGACAATGCAGGAGCTTTTCTTCATCTTAGCCAAGGTTTTAATGCTAAAAGGTCTGAGACAAATCTCTAAGACACAACAGACTTATTAGGCTGTAAACATAAAATTAACTTGAACTACACTGACATAACTTGTGCCATTAAAACAAAACTGAATTTAGGCAGAAATAAAGAATGAGATTTTTACAGCTGATGGAGATGCACTTTTAAAATGTCCTTCTGGTAATCTTACTCATACAGAAAGTCTTTGACATACAAAAATGAGGAATTGTGTGTGCAGTAAGGAAAACCTGAGATTTCACAACAAGATTGCAGTAACTTAAACTGATGTGAAGCAAAAACAACGAGAGGTTTTCAGTCCAAACCTGCTTCCCCGTGAAACCTTGGCAGATGACCTTCGTGTTCTTGTCGATGTACAGGTTCTTTCTTGTGCCTGTGTAGCAGTGTCTGACTCCACTGTGCTGCACTAATGGACGGGGGAAAAGGGAACAACAGAGTTTTTTTGTTATTTGTGAGAACTTAACATAGAGGCAAGACTACACATTAAACCTGTTTTGTTCAAAGGAGACATGTTTTGCAACAAGTAAACTGCAGTTTCTCTCAAATCTGAACCGATCCTAAACCACTCTTCTCACAGTGGACAGCAAAGTGTTTAATCAAATATTTACCTTTCAGGGAAACCCTAAGCTCCACACTGTTTTTGGCAACAATCTTTTACCCTCCAACTATCCTTCAAAGTTGCTGAGCAACATTTAAAACTTTCTTTTAAGACTTACAGAGATATGTTTTACAGAAAATGTTACCAAAAAAAACCCCACTCAATTTTTAAGACTTCTGTTCAGTTTTATGATAATTTTAGTTAACCTACGGAGGCATTACAAGTTAGTTAGTGTTTGGTGTAACAATGTGTCCAGCAGCTGCAGGTCACGACTCAGTTGAAGAACTTTAATCAAGGTTTATGCATGCTGCGAGGCATCTGATAAGACAAAGACTGTAGGTATTACATAATCTCACCTAACAGGTAAAATGAGAAATATGCTGCACTACTCACAACATGGCTATGAGACACTTTTACTACTATACTACTGCATTAATGTCAAAAGACTATGTAGTTAAACTCCCCTCACAGCAGAAAATTACCATGGAAATCAATAAAGAATCAAATATAAGAAGAACTGATAGTGACATTGACGACATTAATATAAATTAAAGCTCATCAGTCTCCAAGCAGCAAATGGGTAGCTAGGTGTTTCATATTTTACAATTCACATCCAACTGCAAGAAAAAGAACAATGTATTTTCTCATTGTGCGTACACACAGTTCGAAATGCGTTTTCTATACAAATATTAATTATATTAAAACTGCATCTGTCTGACTAATAACAATTATTATTTCAGTTCTTGCAGTTCCTTCAATGTCATGTGAGACTCGAGCTTGTCTTGTGGTGATCCGTTCTTCCCTCTTACTCACTTTGTGAAGCTACTATTCAAAAATAAAGGTGCAGCCTATTTACTAAGAGGACACTGCCAAAATAAATAATATGACACCGCGATCTCTACAGGCTAAAACAAATAAACTCACAGGCTTCTTTTGCCGAACACACTGTCCTGTAGCCCAAATGCCCCAAAATCATTCCTGTTTTTCTTTTTCAGTTCAGCCCTAACGCGTGTTTGTGACTGGGCTAATATTAACCAGCAGCCTGACTAACTGAACTTTGGCCCGCTTTCAAACCTCCCAACAAGACACAATTTATCAGTGAGATAAGCAAAGTTCATCTTAGCTAAAGTCTCAAGAAAGGCGTACTAAATTAAAGTTATGTCGCCCTCTAAAATCTAACGCAAACTTATTTTTACATTTTTTTAACTGTCAGAAAGTAACATGCAAATAAACTGCCTCAAAAAGTTCATTTAGCTGCTTTCAGTTACTGCTCGATAACATGGGCTGATGAACCTGCTGTCACACACAGCCGTTGTAGTTCACAAGACATGCAAGGTCAAAGATCAACGATCAACAATTAACACTTGTACGGAAGCAGGCTGGTAGGTGCTTAAAGTTAGATTTTATTTAGCGTAAGGCTAAGGTCCTGCTAACTGTCAGTGAGTTTTCCCTGCATTCCTCTACGGTCTCCAGGCTAACGTGGTTAACTAACGTGTAAGCCCCCTGACAGCCAACCCACAGGAGCCTTGCTAGCCGGTGCAAAACTATACGTGCCTGCAAAGCTAATGTAGAGCACACAGACGGTAAGTATACGTGCGATACCGAAAGCAAACTGTCAAACAATTTGTATGACTAAACTATTGTTTGCTACAATACTTACAAAGCAGCCTAGCAAACAATCTGCTGTGAGACATCTTCGGTCATTCACCAATGACACTGGAGACTGAGGACCTCTCACAAGGATCTTAGTTGACCATAAATATCCCGGTGGAATCGAGAGTTTTAAAGAAAAGCACTATAACAAGTCGTTAATTTGCACTGAATTTATAATTGTCAGTATTAACTCAAATAAATTACTATTATTTATTTTTAGTAAGCGGTGAGCTTGACAGTTGCTACACAAACACCGGGGTTAAAAAAAAAACAGGCGAAAAGTAGGATACTTGAACCCACAATGAACTATGGGTAATGAAGTTCTGACACAGTACTTGAAAGACAGCACCAGTGCCATAATGGCACTAGAGGGCGCATAGATCATGTTGATGTGGATAATGCCGCTGAATGTCACTTTACAGGACCCTGAGCCAGAAATAAATATTGTATATTGTGTTTAAGATGTTTGTTTCTTGACCTTGGAACAGCAGTAATTTGAAAGGGTTCTAGTTCACCAAGGTCCTGGCAGTCTTAGGAGCTTGAAAATAGGGCAACTGAACTTATTTAAGTTTGTTGAAGAAGTTTTGCCTCTCATCCAAGAGGCTTCTTCAGTTATAAAACCAAAAGGTGGAGAGTGCTGGGTATTTAAACTCTAGTGGGGATTGTCTCTTAGGAGGTGGTCGTTGACCCACTATTAATCATGTGTGTAAACACATGAGCCAAGGTATGAAAAAAGACGTGGATCATTACTAACAGTAACAGTAATGATTCAGGTGAAACCATCGTTTTTGGAGTCCATATTTCGAAACACATTGAGGCGATTGATGTTTGAACTAGCACAATATAAATACATCTGAGGCTTTAGGATATTTTTAACTGCAGGACACAGGTAGGACACACACACAGATTATTGCCATTTTGTGAGATTTTATTTGTTTATCACAGGTACAGTAAAAACAAAGGTATTTAAACTTTTATATAGTAAAATGATACATAACAGTGAATATTACCGATACATCCAGAATACAATGCACAGCTGTAATCAACAAAACCAGACCACCTTAAATATATATATATATATAAAAATATTAATATTAAACAGCCGTTAAATAATCTACAGACATCTTCAGCTATTAAAACTGCCGAGGTTTTCTTTCTTTGGAAATCCCATTCTAAAGCAAAGATAATGTGTACTGTTGCAGACTTACGTGTAACTCCTACTAAGAAAAAGGAGCTTATCCTACGTGAGTTTACCATGATTGGTGGGTTTCTAAAAATGAAGGCAGGTTTCTTTAAATTTTGAATTCACTGTGAAATGACAGTGCTCTTATAACTGCTGCTAATTTACAGTTCCACAAGTGTGAAACACGAAAAAAAGACTTTAAAAAAGGGGGAACTACTTAGGCTTAGGGGTGGACCGCGACAGTTACTAAAAGCGTGCAATAATTTTGAATCAGAATCATCAGAATCAGAATACTTTATTGATCCCTGGGGGAAATTATTTTTTGTTACAGTGCTCCATTTTAAACCAACATTAAGACAAGACAGACAATACACTAACTAAGAATAGTACAATATATACATATATATACATACATACATACATAAGTCACTCATAAATAAATAGTTGGAAAAGAAACATGTGTAGTTGTAGCAGTAAACAGTGTGTTAAGTGGATGCGTTGTACAGGGAGATAGCCACAGGCAGGAATGATTTC
This sequence comes from Maylandia zebra, assembly GCF_041146795.1. NCBI lineage: Eukaryota > Metazoa > Chordata > Actinopteri > Cichliformes > Cichlidae > Maylandia > Maylandia zebra. The sequence continues at coordinate 23,140,125 of NC_135172.1, read as the reverse complement.
CTGTGTCGTTCAGTGGTGCTTTTCGGTAATCTCAGTCTCTCACTGAACGTGCTCCTGTGACTGACCAGCATGTCATGGAGTGGGTGGGAGGTGTTATCCAACATTGTCTTTATCTTGGACAGCATCCGCCTCTCCGACACCACCTTGAGGGAGTCCAGCTCCATCCCCACAACATTGCTGGCCTTACGGATTAGTTTATTAAGTCTGTTGGCATCTGCGACCCTCAGCCTGCTCCCCCAGCATGCAACAGCATAGAGGATCGCACTGGCCACAACAGACTCATAGAAAATCCTCAGCATTTTCTGGCAGATGTTGAAGGACCTCAGTCGCCTCAAAAAATAGAGACGACTCTGGCCCTTCCTGTAAAGTGCTGTGGTGTTTTTAGCCCAGTCCAGTTTATTGTCAATGTGTACTCCAAGGTATTTATAGTCCTCCACAATGTCAACACTGACCCCCTGACCCCCTGATGGTATCAGATTAAAAAATAGACTTCAGACTATAGTGCTTCTGTGCTGACTCTCTGACGAACACACACACACACACCTTTTTTTTTTAGAAAGTGCACATGAAATTGCAGAAGAAGCCATCCTCACGCAAAATTCAAGTTGTCCAATCGTAGACGACCAGGTCCTCGGACGCTGATTGGTCTGACGCCACCGTCACGTGCCATCGTTACGTGTATTCACAGAGACGTCTACGCTTCTTCTCGGTTCTTTCTACTTTTCATCAGAAGGGGCTTACGTACCGGCAAAAAAAAAAACTGCGCTTAGTAATGAACGCCGTGACATAAACGAAGCTCAGGAACTATTCAAGTCAAACACAAAAGCTCCTCAACCGAGCAATTCACAATGGTTTTAGAGACGATAGCAAAAATAATAAAAGTCCAGCTTCCAGCCTACCTCAAGAGGCTACCGCTGCCGGAGACCATCGGCGGATTTGCGAGGTTAACAGGTAATTAGCAGCTGCTGTGTTGAACTTCAGACAGTCCTGGGGTGATGAGTAGTAAACTCGTGGGAGACAGAGTTTTTTTACTCTAGCTAGCTGCTTCTTCAAACGCTGCTTTAGTAGTGTCGTGAAGAGCAGTCCTACAAAAACAGGGATTATGTCCCAGAGTGCTTCTTTGAGTCATGAAACAGCTAAGCGTAAATCTTTTGTGCTTGTCTGTGTGTGTGTCAAAGACAAAGTAATGACCTTACGGTCGTGCTTGTTGGTTGTTTGCGTCTGTTTGAATGTGCAAACACGTGATAATAACCACGAATTCGTTATAACTTTACAAACATTGTCTTTTTGTAAGTGAAGTCCTGTGAATGGTGTGATGCTAATTGCTAATTACCTGCATATCGCTTGTGTAAAAACGATTTTTCTTAATTGTCCTGCTCATTCGAGCACTGGCCAAACTGTAATTTTGTGAAAAGCAAGTTTTAAACACATTTGTTTTATTTTGCACCATATGATCATCTGGTGGCGCTCCTGCAGAAGTTTTTAAATTATTTTGAATAAATCATACAAATGCGTCTGAGACTCTCTCGGGGCCCGTTTTGCATACTAACCTACTACCCTGTGGTCCCAGCTGCGCTGACTCTTTCAGACTGTTCTGTGAACTCTTAACATCACACGTAGTATCTGCTGAACCAGTTTAACTGAGAACCGAAATGCTGAACTTTGGCAAGTCTTGCGCAGTTTAAATATAGGAACGGAAGAAGTAAACCAGGGCTTCGTGAAGTCAATTCAAAACTTGATCTTTTGAGCCAGCATAGATCATTGAAAAGTTTTGGATTTGTGGATGAGGACGTTTAAAGCAAGGCATGTGTAGTTATAATACTCCTGAGTCTGCCTGAAGGAAGCATGTGCAGTTGATACTCTTTGTAGTATCATGATAGCTTGACCACAACACAATGAAAGGCACACAGTGTCACATGCACCCTTTGGTAATGGCATTTACATCACTAGCTAACCCTTGTGGAGAAAGTAAAACATTAATGCCCATCTGAGAAGGCCTTCAACCAAAACCAACACTCTTCTTTTGGGAGATGGCGTTGGTTAATACTCACTGACAGGCATAATATTAGTGGTTTTAAGTTAAAGCCTAGTTATGAAGGCCCTGCTAACTGTCAGTTTGTCCTAAGCAGCAAAGTGGGTCAGTTCATATTAGATGACGGTGCATAGCCATTCTCCCACATGCAAAGACATCCCTTTTGAACTGTGTACAATTTGTTAAAAGGATTAAGGATTAGAAATGTCCCATTAGGCATCAGAATCCTTTTAACCCGCATAAAGGTATTATCAAAAGCTGGGGTCTGACACAGTGCTAATAGTGAAATTACACAGCTGTCTTTAATCCCGATTGTGTCTTCACCATGTATAATTTCCCCCAGGGATCAATAAAGTATTCTGATTCTGATGTATGGTGGAGCATAAGGCGGGTTTTCCCAGAGCACTTTTAAGGTCTCGGTGTGGCATTTCCCCTGGTAGCTGTTGGTGTGATATGACACTCGAGTTGGATCGAGTGTAATAATACATTAGTAATGCAGATCAGACACAAGCTATACAAGAAATGTGGATCCGAGAATCCACATTTTGATCCACATTTTTAGCGTGCATAAATCACTAAGATTTCTCTTATGCATTATTTATGCAAAATTATGCTTATAACTCCATACTGGTACTCAGGTTGTTGCACTCTGCTTATCGTGTTGTTTTATTACTTGTTATTCTTTTTCGTTAAACAAACCTATTCATTGATTACTTTTTAAAAACATTTCTGTTTGTTTTGTTTTTTTTTTTTTTTCATTATTCTGTCTCTTCGCTCCGGGACCGTGTGTACATAATTTCGTTCCACCTCATGTTAACATGTGATGCAAATGACAATAAAGCTCCTTGAATAAATCACATATATGAGGCTTGACTGGCTCACTAATGAGTTCATCAGAATGAGGAAGAGTGTACGGAAATGCACACAGCACTGTTGAAGATGTGTTTTTGTCACACTTGACAGACAGTGCGAAATTTAGTTGAGGTCAGTTGATTAATATAACCCCAAATCACAATAGTAGTATAATTGTGTATTATGGCGTAAAGACCCCATAATGAAAGAAAGAAACCCAGACAATCACCCCTCCCCTCTCCACGAGCAAGCACTTGGTGATGGTGGGAAGGAGAAACCCTCTAAACAGGAAGAAACCCCCAGCAGAACCAGAAACACACTTGAAACGGTAGTGATAGAGTAAAAACGTTTCTTATGTATACATTGCATATGAGTACTAGTACTGGCTCATCAACATATATGATACATTTCCTGTCAGTTGGTTTCATCTCTAATCTGAATGGCCAGTAGTAAATGCCAGTTTTAGGACCATAGAATCCAGTTCAACATTGTATGCGTGTTTTTCTTCTTTAGCTAATGTGTGTATGTTGTTTATGCTATAATATCTATAGTGTCTGAGTGGCTCCGGTTGCTTCCTCTTCTGGGCATCTTGGCTTTGCTCGGTTATCTCACCATTCGCCCCTTTCTGCCTAAGAAGAAAAAGCAGAGGGACAGCCTGATCAATCTGAAGATCCAGAAAGAGAACCCAAAAGTGGTCAATGAGATAGACATTGAGGACCTGAACAGCGCAAATGTGTGTTACTGTCGCTGCTGGCGTTCCAAAACTGTAAGTCTGTTAGTATTTTCTGAAGTATACTGTTAGTAAATCTAAATATTGTTCACACAGACTGCAGGATACATTTCTGTATTATCCACATTATTATTATTATTATTATTATTATTATTGCTTGTGATTTATTGATAAACCCCTCTAGTTAAGCTGGGATAAGTGTTTGGGCATTTTACGTCTTGCTGATCAGTTAATATTGTTTCCTGTTTTAGTTTCCTGTATGCGACAAGTCACACTTAAAGCACAACGAGCTGACTGGAGACAACGTGGGACCGCTCATACTTAAAAAGAAGATACTATAATTGACCACTGATCGGATTTTTTTCTCTAAACAGTTTTTCTTGCTCTTGTCTTGGTGTTATATTTACTTAAAAATAGAAACCACACTCTGTTTGAAAGCTACATTTGGGATACTTTAATGATAGTTTGCAATAAGGGAAGTTTTTAAAAAATAAAAAAAGAGTAACTTCGTTTTTGTGTGGGCCTTTTTGTTCATTGTTCACGTTTGTTGTTTAACAGAGGAGCAGTTTTATTTGACTGGGACCACTTTGAGGGGGAAACTTGAAACATAACTGCATAATTGCAGTGACTTTATGATGCATTTATCTAATGTGAGGCCATCAGGCGAGAGGTTTTGCAGATAAATGTCTGTTTAAATGGAGTCCTCAAAACTAGTCTGACCTTCCTTCATTTTGGATGATATTGGACAGCTTTTTTTTCCTTCTTTTTTCTTTAATTCCTTTATTTTGTTTGCTTCAGATATGTGTGCCAAATACTAACATTTCCATACTTAATGGATGTGACATATTTTAAGTTATTGTGTGTATGGGAAGCTACTTATTCTTTAAATCTGTTCTACTCATAGCCTTTAAATGTTGAGTTTTACATTTTGTATTCTGTTCTGTTGCCTTAATACATTTCAAACCACACAAGTAATTTCAAGATAAATTGTGTTTCACTAAACTTTCAAGGTTTGAAAATGTCTGTTTCCTTTGGCTTTTGTCATATCTGTATGAAGTTGTCTTGGAAAATTTTCTTCATTAATGACTATCAATAACAAATCTGCATTTTGTTTGTTTGTTTTTTACAGTATAACTGTTCATGAGCTTTGCAAGATAATGGTGTGAATTTATTCATGCTAGATGTAGAAATAAAGAGAATTTTGGCATCTTTAATGTTAAATTAATGAGATGTGTCTGCTTGTCACCTTTGGAAATAAAAGGTCTGTAAGGTTGTACTTAGAGAATGCTTTTTTTTTTTTTTAATTTATTTTTTAAGCGGTTATGTTTATCATTTTAATATATATATATATAATTTTTTTTTTAAAGTCAGTTTTTCAGGCAATGGTGGTAATGGAAGGGAGCTACAAGAGTGTGTGACTTTTCAGAGGTGGACTTCATGCCAGTCCAACAAACATTGAGCTGTTAGTATTCAGAACAAGTCTTTTTATTGGCACTAGAGGGTTGAAGTTACCATAGTCAAAAATGATGTGGAAAAACCATCAGATTCACTAGACAACTGATAATTTTGGCCTTTTGGAAGCATAAATGTTGTTGGATCACCATTGATCTTCTCATATCATGAATGTCTACTAATTTTACAGCAGTCTAGTAGAGGCATTTGTTCCAGGCCCACACTGATGGCCTTACCCACAGATCCTCACTAGAAGCGCACCGCTAGTGTGACCAGAAAGGAAACTGCTCACACAACACTTTTGAATAATTTAAGCTTTTACTGCAGCAATGTTAAAGATGGACAATAAATTTACTTTTACATAGTATTTGGGTAAAATGGAAAAAAAATTTCATAAATAGCTGCTATTATGAAATCTTTTAAGTGAGGTCATATAAATTAAAGCAAAAGACATTTCATGTTACACCAGATACATTCTGCAATTAAAAAAAAAAAAACTAAGAATACTGAATATGTCTGAAGGTTCTCAGTCATCCAGGTCATCGTAGATGGTCGCTCACAGTGGACATAGATGTCCACTGTGAGCGACCATCTTTGAACAGAGGCGGGGTTTACGACACCAACTCTCTGCCATCTATAATCCAGTTTTGGACTGAACTGAAGAAGCTTCTCGGATGAGAGGTGAAACGTCTTCAAGCAACTTAAAGAAGTCCAGACGCTTTTCTTTGCAAGCTCCTTTGACTAAGAATACTGAAAAATCTATATTTCTTCTTCAATTATAAAATGTTGGATTCATACAGTTTTGCAGATATGGACATGATCACACTGGCTGACATTTATCAGCATCGTACTTAAACTAAAATATTATCAATTACACAAATCCTTCCCTGACTCTTTGCAAACTACGCAACTGATCTCACCATACTGACAGAGGGCTAATATGCATACACAAATCAAAGTAAACAAACACAGCATGAAGATGTAGGATGCCTAAAACTTGCATGTGGTTTTACAGTGTAGTCTACTCATAGCAATAAAAATTGCTTATCAACAACATCCCAAAACGTTCTCCGTCCCCCACGAAGAAAGCTGCTTTACTTTGACCTTTCAAGTCAAAGTAAAGTGCTTTCTTACTGGTAATCCAATCAAGAACAGTGGAAAAATTCTGGATTTAGTGAATATGACAAGATCCTTTTAAAAGTATAAACCATTTCTATACCTTGAAAACAATATTATTTTTTTTCCAGACAGTGCAATGTGGGTCATTTGTTTGCAGTGTTAGGCCTGGAAATCACCAGATGCTATAAATACAAAATGATTCACGTGTTCCTGCAGGACTGCGAACACAGAGAGCTGAACAACAGAGACACAGCGAGGGCCACTCGGTGGCCAAAGAGAAGTTCAAATATCTGAGGTGTGAGGAGTTTCTTTAATTCTCCTCTCTCACACTTGACATCAGAGTGTACTTTCATAGGTGACGGGAGTTTCATTGTCATCTTGATCTCCTGCTGCAGTGCCTAAGAAAGAGGAAGAAGAGACAGGGAGGAAAAAAATAATAAGAGTGAGAAAATGAAAGATTTAAAAAATGAAACTAGCTGCACTTTTTGCACTGTGAATAAATGTATTTACATGAACACAATACCACTGTTGTGTGCCTGTAAAAAATCGTGAAGCTGCTGAATGACACAGTGGCCCAAGCTATGCAAATCTTTATGTCATAAGGGTGTAGCAGGAAAAATATTAGGAAAGGAAAGGATACTCACTACTCAAACACACCTAGTTAGGTTAGCAAAGGTTGCTGAGCCGAGCTTGAATTTTCAAAAGAAAGACTTTACATACCTAGGAAGAAAGCTGATAAACTGGGTTTGACTCGCTCACCGCTGACTGGGTTCTCTGGCTTTTGCAGCAGGCGAGGGCCACACAGCCCTATGATAAGTGCACCTACAGGGGCTGTGAGAAGGATGGCGAGCACAGCCACAGTCAGCACGTCCATGCCGTATTTCTGCAGCTGCTTGTCATCCTTTGTCCTCGCCATGTCCAAAGCTGTGGATCCTATAGCTGCCTGACAGAGACAAGCCAAGATGCGGCACAACCCCACAGACTTCAAAGACATTTAATGCATATGCTTTTCATTCAAAGATTTGCTAAGGAGACATACCTGCACTGTTGCTTTAGGCATCCATGCTAGGGCTATGAACACTTTTTCCTTTATGCTAAAGCCCGCAAACAACACACAGACGAAGGTGAACCCCACTCTAACCAGCAGACCAATGAGGAGAGAGACGATACCCAGACCTAGAGACATGTAGAGGCAAAAGTCATACAAGGACAACAATATTATATGTACACCATATAAATCCCCCCCCCCCAAAAAAAAAATTACTGCAAGAAAATTATGTGCAGTGTCATTTCAGCTGCACTGACTCATGCAAAACAAACATGTCATAAGTTATTTAGTAAACTGCTATAGCTGTAAAGTGCTAACAAAGACAGAGGGATTAGTATTTACAGGACGGGAAGAAGCATCATATCTCTCACATTGCCTCTTTTTTTGGGTTATGCAAATATATTTTCATACACAGAGTAATATTTGAATTTTTCACAGTGATAACAGCCATCTTACTGTGGGTTATTTTGAAGGCTGTTTGTGTGTGTGTGTCTGTTTATCTCACCAACTGTGTGTCCCTCCAACTCAGAGACTCGAATCTCAGCTCCTATCAGTCCAAAGAGAAGAGGCTGAAACACATCCCACGCCCACCCTATCACTTCTTCCACACGTGCCTAAGGACAAAGAATGCAGGACATGTTCACTGTTCACATTTAATTATAATATATAACAACCAAGAAGTTAGGTCTAAGATTTTGGACAGTTAGCCTCGTTCAAATTCACCTCCAAAGTCAGAAAACTGCAAACAGACGTACTGATGTACTGTAGTTATTAGATGCATTATTTTTACCTTTTCTGTCCCCCAGCCGAGGCCAGCCAGGAATGCCAGCACCAAGGTGCACAGGCCTCCGGAGCCAGGAAAGCCTGCCACACCGCTGCCAAACACAGCAAAAACAGACAGACCCAGCACCAAGAAGGAACGCTTCATCACCAAGTGTTTCTAGAAGAAATAGTTAACAGTAGGTTTCTAGATAGCGAAAAGGATTACAATATGCATTATTTAACAAATAATAGCTCTAAGGTCTATAAGAAATCATTTGCAAAGAAGCTAGGACGTGTTGGTTCACAGCACTTTCACTTTTGATGAAGAAATAAATCCAATATGTAATCTAAAGCTACATAGTATCGAGGTTTTTAACACATGCTGCCATTGAGATGACAGTAAGAGTCCTTGGGCTAAACTGGCCTGCTTAGTCCAAATATGTCCCCAGTAAAAACATGTGGCACATTCTGAGGTAAAAAGGGCAAAATGAGCACATTAAAAATAAAACCTTTCACATCTGATACTTTTTCAGTTCACTTTTTCAGTTAACAGGGTTAAAATCTGCAGTTTTATTCTTATTATGTTTCCTATTCACACACTACCCCAAACTTTTTTATGGAAAAAGGGTTATACTTTTGTGGAGATATCATCTGAATTTCAGGAGCGGGACCACTCCTCCTTCATGCCCCCTCTGGCCTCAGGCTATAAAAGCCCCCCTTCTCCAACACCCACTGTTCTCATTTTCATGCTCCACCCTGCCCCCCTTTTTTTCTTTACTCTCTTCTCCTGTCCTCTCCTCTCTTCCTTTCCTCCCTTTATTTCTCGTTAGTACAGAGAGCCGTCGCCAGTCCCCTTCAAGGCCTTCCCCAAACCGCAGCACTAGTCACACTCCCTCATCCCTCATTGCTCATCGTTACCAAGGGAGTGGTCCCTGCTAGTGAATTATCCATACAAGCTTTTCCTGGCTGTTACTTTACCTGGTCAACACTAGGGAAGTACTGGATGAGAAAACCAAGAAGAATCCCAGCAACCATCCCTCCTGCCACCTCCAGCACCCCCCTGAGGAGGTTGTACCAAGTTGAACCTAGAAGAATCAATCAAAACAAACATTTGTGAAATTGTGAATTTCTAAAATATTTTAATTTGCCAGTTCAGAAACAAGTCTCTCTAACTAATGCAGCTTAATACAGAAGCCAGCAAACACTCAAAGTATATACTTTACACTTTCTTACACTTTATTTAGTGTAAGGAAGGCTTAACATGTTGGACATTTTGGCATCTACAGTTTGAGTGCTGTTGAATTACACCACAATAGAAAGAGTGTTGCAGCAATACAAAGGTAAAAAATTCAGATTCTGCCATATATAATGAACTGGTGCCAGAACTCTGTATTAAGAGTAATCAGCACGCTCACACCCTCTGGTGACATCTTTACAAACTACAGCAAAAAGTTATTTTCTTCTATGTGTTTCTCTTCGGGAGATAAGGTGCTGTTGTGTGTCAAAGGCAAAACAAAGCGATAAATCCATCAATTCTTGTTTTCCTCTCACGGCTCCACACATGTAAACGCACAGAGCAGAGATTACCTGTGGCAAAGGCCATGCCCAAGCATGTTGTGAATCCTGTGATCGCAAGAATGTCATCAAAGCTGCCTGCAGCCATCAGCAGGGTGGGGATGCCCTTCTCTACACCGTAACCGTCCTTCTGCAGCAGGAGCATGGAGGGAACCACCACTGCTGGAGACACAGCTCCTAGCACGAAGCTGCAACGTGGAGAAGATAGAGGGTTCATTTATTCACTGATAAATGAAAAACTGAGCAAGCTTTACAAACATTTGGTAAGAATTTATTATATCATAGTTAATAAATAGTAAATCAGTTTTTAAGCAAACAAATAGTTATTGTATTGTGAAGAAGATGACATTATAATAGATTGTTTTTTGTCTGCTAATCATTAACAATTTAAAACTTGCCTGTATGTCATTAGTTTGTGTAATAATTATTTATTTTAAGAAACATATTCTGTTCTTGTATCAATGCTCATAAAATGCATTTAAACCACACGATGATACTAAACATGTTAAATAATATAATAATTGATCATGATAATCAGACATTACTTTACTTTTATAGTAATTGTGTTACTGTTCAATTGAGAAACATATTGCCTAACATTTATTTAGCTATACATTTACCATTTAACAATGTTTATTATGACGTCTTACCATTTGGGTAGAAGCAAAAGGAAAAGTTTGAGCTGACTAATGTAAAGTGGAATTAGTAGAAAAAGATTTCTGTGGTTATGAACAGCTAACAGGGCCTTCTTTCTACTAAGTCATCCATTAACCACAACATGCAACACAAGAAGAACAAGCTATCTAGATGTAAAACCAGAGCTTCTTGTTTTTTTACAAATACTAATGCTCCACTTAATACCCTCAATGCTGATGAAGCAGATATGCATCTTATTTAAATTTCAGTTTTTGTGCTGTTCTTCATGTAAACATGTTCCTTATAACTGCAGTGTTTTGGTTTCTTTTTTGGTTTTTTTTTGCAGTGTTAGGTTTAATTTTTCACAAAGTAAGATTTGACCTTCACTCAGCTCTCTAATTTCTCATGGACCCAGAGAGCTAAGTGGTCACATAATCCAAATATGAATATAACACAAAGTTAAGTTGCAGGTAAAATCCAGACAAAAACAGGACAAAGTCTGGTTCATTGGGCCCTAGTCACACAGGCCTTGACACCAATCAAGGACTTCCTAGCAGCTACCAGTCGCTGGGATTAAAATGTCTATTCCCTGACTAAGAAGATTTAAAAGTTGTGCCTTTTGAAATGTGATGGTCTCAGTAGCAATGGACAATCATCCTCCCTTTCTGGTTTGTTCCAGGCTTTTTTTAATGTTTCACTACCACTTGGCAAGTAGTTTGCAGCAATGTCAACATCTTTCATGCCAGTTACAGGTAGCCATGTCAATCTGCTAGCGATCACAGCAATTTCTGGGGCAGCACCTTCTTTGCGACCGATTTCACCCAGCGAGTCACCAAATACAAATTTTGTGTTTGTGACACACCTGGGGATCACGAATGAAACAGTAATTTTAAAGTATGTGTATAGATTTGCCATAGACATCAATCAATGGTGATTTTGGTTATGAAGTGAGAGTAGTGTTGTATTTACCCAAGGATGAAGGCCCACACCCAGGGCAAGCCCATGAGGAAGTGAGAGATCACAGCTACGGTGCAAGCCTCTATCGAGCACGGCCCAGCTGCCACACGTATACACACAGCTTTTAGTTTCCTTAGAGCCTGATAACAGACACACACATCAAACAAGTTATTAGGTTCTGCACATCACTACAAAAAGCTTTAACAAGCATATTTAGTAGTACTGAATGATGAGGTAAATAACTGACTAAAACATGAACAGATTCTTCCTGTCATTTCTTAACCTCCGAGGACCTGGCATCCACATATGTGGACATCACATTTTGGGTTCTCTAGACCAAAATACTAAATTTTGCTGTACAAGGGCCTGATATCCACTTACGAGGACATTATACTACCACCGTTTTATCGAAATTTAAAGCGAATGTCCTCATATGTGGATCTCATTTTTCTCAGAAACAAAAATTAGGTAAAAAAAAATAAATCTTTTTATTCTTTGTTTTTACGTTCATCAGGTCCCAATCAGCCCAAATGGCAAAGAGAAATTAAAAATGCATGCCATGAAAGAGTTTAGGCCTTAGAAGGTTTAATTAACTCTTCTTTTAACTACTTTAACCACTTCAACCACTTCACCACCAGTATAACAATGGCATGTGAAAAGAGATGAGATTAACATATAATTACTGTATTTCTACCTCTCAATGCTGATGTTAAGCTTCTATAGTATCTAGCATACCGTGGGATCCAACCCTAGACCAGCTCTGGCCAGAATGACAGCCAGAGCAATGTTCCTGAGAGATGCAGACCATTTGAAGTCAATGTACACCTCATCTGTAACAACTGGAATGTTCCTCAGCAGGAAGCCCATGAGCAGCATACCTGCAGCAAAGCACAAGTGAGGGTGAGAAAGAGGAAAGCTGATCCTTATTACCATTAAGGTTTGTTTATTCTTTGAAGCTTTCTTTCATGTTGCTACAGAGAAAAAAAAAACACAAGCTCACCAGTTGCTTTTTGAACACAGGGTGTTAGAATCAGATACTCTGCAAACTGTGAATGTTGAAACCCTAACACCAGAGGTTTCAACAATCCACAACCTCTTCTAAAACTTCTTGACTCGGATAATTGTTCGAGTCAAACAATGCAACATTAGTATTAATTAATTATCTATCTAAAAAAGCAGTAGAAAGGTTAGATTTCGGATCTACAGAGAAAGTCTTATGCTATAATAAGTGGGGGAAAAAACATATGATGCACATATTCTAATGGGTTGCCAGACAAATATTCTACCATGGAAGCTAAGCACCATCCTCTAAATTTTATAACAGCATTCTAGTTAGTGGTTTATTGAAAGACTAGACAAACCAGAAACCTCAAAAATTAACACCTAACTGTTAAGCAAAGCTCCTTTTTGAAGACTTACTGAAAATGAAAATGAAAAAACATGAACGAGATGTTTAGAGATGCAAACTTCTACCCCTCCCTATAATGTTATCAACTAAACAAGGAGTGGTTACAGTTTCCTTGATATTTATCAAGGAAATTGATCAAATGAGAGAGTCACATCACATCATGACAATGCACAGTGCAAATAACACTTCTGATGATCAGCACGTTTTCACCCCCTGAAAACTAGCAGCACAATTGGCATATCTTTTCAAGCCAAAGGTGCCACAATAATCTTTGCTGTGTAAAAATACAACAAAGAGATGCAAAACACAAAAAATCCAGAACATCAACGGATAACATGATTTTTAACTTTTCACATGGATAAACTTACAGTAACTTGACAAGCTCATGCAAATTAAAAGTTTCTCAAAGAAATTCAACCTTAGTCCTAGATGATGGAGAACAGAGGTGGGGAACTCCAGGCCTCAAGGACCAGTGTCCTGCAGGTTTTAGATATCAACCTGGGTCAACACACCTAAATCAATGACTAGTTCATTACCAGGCCTCTGGAGAACTTCAAGACATGCTGAGGAGGTAATTTAGCCATTTAAATCAGCTGTGTTGGATGAAGGACACATCTAAAACCTGTGGGACACCAGCCCTTGAGGCCTGGAGTTCTCCACCCCTGATGTAGAACGTTACGTATAATAAGAAGTATTCAGTTTTCAATTTAAAGGTTCAGGTTTTTTGGTATTGTTTTGTTTTTTTCTAAACACGCAGAAATATATACCGTCACCTGACTTCCCTCTCACCCACAGCAGGGATCATCACTCATCAGTTGACCTCGCTGTTGCCAACATACAAACAACGACAAAGCTTTAACACAGGACTTTTTTTCAAAAAGCTTCTAGATAAAAATATACAGACAGCACTGCAGCACTACTAGGTCTTACTCCCCAGCAAGAGCTCAGTTCAGAGAGTGAAGCAAACCTCTTTTTATATAGTTCAGTGAGCTGCAGGATGAGTTGCCCAGATTGAGAATGAGCACCATGTGAGATAAGAACATGAAGTTATTACAGGAACAGCCATACTGCCACCTTGCATTGCATAATCATGTATGAGTGTCCTTGGAAATGCGGTTTTTAGAAACTTTACCTGCATGCTGACATAACTGCCAACAGTTTAACAAATACTGATGTCTATCATGCACAAAAAAAACAAAAAACAAAGACAAATAACAAGGTTAATACCCATTTGTAGGCATCAAGAATCCATTAAGGCAGCCTGTTAGCAAATGCTCATGGCATGTATGCACTTTTATGTCATAAATGACACAGTGCTCCCATCATTATCAATAAGTGAACCCATCATTAAAACTGTATGTGCTTTACAAATATGGAAGTTTAACAATCACAAATCTAACAACTAGGCATGCACCAATGTTTAAAATGACAATCTTTTTTTCAGTTCAATTTTATTTTATTTATATACATTGAAATAACAACAACAGTCCTTATATTCTAAGGTAAAGACCCCAACAAGACAAAAACCTCAACAACGACAAACGCCTATGAGCAAGCATTTGGAAACAGTGGGAAGGGAAAAACCCCTTTTAACAGGAAGAAACCAGGACCATGACTGGGGTTGAGGTTTCACTTTCTTTTATGTTAACCCCTATTGTTTGAGAGAAACAAAAAACAGTGTGATAAAAAGCGTTTAGCTGCATGAGGAAGAACACCGGATGCCCTTCACGATCCAGTCCCAATGGGATTTGTGTTTGATTCTAGTTTTCAAAGTCGTTATCTTTTACTTCTTGGGCAAATCTGTACACCACTACACTATGGAGCAATGCCAATGTCAGTTAACATGGCTAATATCAGTTAGAACTATATATCACTCTGATGGATAAATCTGTGTAGATATATATGGACTAAATACTTAGATTAACATGCCAGTGTCACCATAAAAAGTCAAAGCACCAGATTTTCTCTCTTACCAAGGAGTGGTGGGAAAGGTGGAAGTTTGGGCAGACGAATGAGAGACACCAATTTTCCACCAACAACTGCACAGATGAAGAGTATTGTAATGCCAAAGAGGTTTCCTCCTGGGAGACATTCGTCCTCTGTGATTGACCAAACCACTCCAAAGAGCACAACTGCCAAAAGAACTAGAGAGAACAGGGAATTATGGGGCTGCATTTCTCAGGTAGTTCAATAACTACTGTATACTCATGATCTGCAGTTTTTACACATTCTTGGATGGAAACATACAACAAATGTGCTTTGGAGGACAAATCAGCCTCCTTTTTTACCTTTGGTAATAAGGGAGGCGAGAAAGCCTCTTGGCGGACAGGGGCAAAATCTTCGCAGCAAAGGACAACAGACCACTGGTGGATCTGTGTTGGTACCGGCGTCCACTACGGGGTTACGAGGAATAAAATAAGTGGTCTCCTCTGTTACATTTGGACTTGAGCAGCGACGTACCACCACCTGGATCTGGTTCACATTTAGGTGCTTTAAAAGAAGGATCACGACATGGAGTAGAGCAGGTCAGTGTTCACACAAACTGTTCTGCTAGATGACATAGCATATTTCTAAAGGCAGTGCATAACAGATGACAAATAAATATGAAATGTGCAGATTAGTGTGCAAATTCAAATTTACTGCTCAACTCCACAACTCGTCATAACATATAGTATAATAACATAAGCATAAATACAGCATTAACATAACTAGCTAAATAGTGGCACGTGTTTCTGGATTATATTTACTATGTCTTATTTTGCACATCTTCAGTCAGAAGGATACCAGCAGTTTTACAGAGGCATGCCATATCCTAAGTTTACAGACTGCTATACACTTGTGAAATGAACGCCAAAGTGATATGCCCTATAAACTGATAACAATTTCACAGAGTTGCTCAAGGGGTTATGTTGGCTCAAAGTTGGGAGAATTCCTTGAACTGGTTTACAATTCTTTCTCAGAGGAAAAATTAAAAGAAAAAAAAAACATCAATAAGGCGACGGTATTAATTTTAATGAACAATATATACAACATAGAATCATTAAACAGAACAACAGGTGCAAAAAATTATTAGCAGTAAAATACTAAACCTCCACATGGTTTGGCACAGGCAAAGGAATTCTGTCCAATAGTGGGCTGGGAGCTGGACTAGGCACTGGACTGGGTGCAGGACTCAGGTCCGGGTTTGCAGGTTTGTGCTGGGTGTCCTCCATGGCGGTTGCCTACAATCTTTCTGGTCCACTCTTGTATCACAAGACATCAAGCTGAGGGGTGGGGTTAGCCATCAGTGGGCTGTTCTTTTACTTTTCTTTTGGCATATCCACCTCTATCCACAGGTTTCCATTCATACAATAGGTTTTTATCAGTAAGAAAAAACAAACAGTATCAGTGGTGCTGGTACAAATATTGACATAATGTGAAATGATATGGTTAAATCTCCTACATGCGCATAATTGACTAAACACACGAGTGTTTGGTATTTAAAAGAAATGGATTTCATTACATTTCACAAATACTGCATAGTACAAGCTATAACGTGTGCAAGCAGCGATTTATCAGGCTAATACACAGGTGGACACATGGGACTGTTGAGGAGAGCTGCTGTAACCTCCACATCAGTCCCAGTCTCTCGCTCTGTGTGCTTAGGGTTGCCAACTCCCTGAAAAATAAATAAGGGACACCTCGTGGCCAGGGCCGGGCGACCCAGTTGTCTTCACCCTTCCCAGTGTGGTGAATTTTCTAGCTCTTTTTTTGTGTGTGAAATTATTTTTTTAACCATTTGACTTGAAGTTGATTTAAGTAGATGCATATTCTATTCTTTGTGATATGAACACATGTGAAACAAATGATCATTTAGCCATTTATTTTTAGCTCAAAATGACAACATTAACACAATAAAACAGGTCTCTTTCTTAAACAGAAGCCTGTCATGCTTAACTTTTAAGAATACAAGTAAATCTTTCTTTAAAAGCACTCTGTCCTGCTTAACTTAAAATAATAGAAAACAATAGAAAGAAAAATATTCTTGTAACAGTGCACATTTAGTGCATTTAGTACAATTGGCTTCAGTTGAGGTATTATTTCAGCTTTTCTAATGCTAATCAGCTGCTCCTGTTTGTAAACCCGCTTGTTCCCATGATTACGCATCTTAACTCATCATCATTATTCATCTATGTATTACTTTTATGTATTAGTCATCAATTTGTTGTAATCATCTATCCTTGCAGTTGTTTATTACACAAAATAAATTATATTATCACACTTCTGGCCACATAGCGCTGATTTTCACTGCACATGCCCATATTAACGTTTTCCAGCCAGGTGTTTTCCTTTTCCCATTCTTCCCTTTCTCTGAGGGGAACAAACATTGCTGCTCTAATGCTGGGCTCACACTGTGCGATTTTTGGCCCATTTTGAGCCGATTTTTGAGTGATCGGACCGATTTTGGCCTTCATTGTGCGTCGTGTAGTATACGTGGGGTAACGAGAAGTGATTAACACCTCACGACCAGCTCCCGATCATCAATCGCTCGTGAGGGTGTCACCACAGGCGCTCACACTGCTCACGCGCAAACGTAAACGTTGGTGAAAAAGACGGCGCAGCACGGCTGTGCAGCGTGTGATCTGGACACAAGCGATGGAGGCACAACTTGTAGAACTTTGGAAAGCTCATCCGAGCCTTTTCGATGTGGCCTCACGAAATTATCACGACCACAACAACCGTGAAAATAGTTGGATTTACATTGCTGCTCAATCACAGCTGCCTGATCAATGTTTTTCATTAGCAATTTAGCAAAGTTGATGGTAGTGGTGTGTCTGTGTGAGTGAAAGACAGAGAGAGCGAGCGACAGATTTTCTGTTATAACCTTCATTTTATGGAGGCACAGTGTGAGCACTCAGGTCGCATCAGAGCATCGGGCCGTATAGTGTGAGACCCTGCATCGTGACCTATGAACGTCTAACCCCTGTGAGTCAATCGTGCAGTTTGAGCAGGAGCTGAATAACGTGACTGAAAAAATCGCACAGTGTCTGCCCAGCTTTAGGTGTACTGTCGTCCGAGACTTGCACCGCAGTGTCGGCGTTTGTTTCCCTGTTGGCCATGCTTCTTGTTGTGGTCATCTGTTGTCTTCCGGTATTTTCTCCGCAAGCGACCTTTCCTCGACCAATGAGATGAGCGGTAATCTGAATTGTCATACTCGAATTGTCATAAGTGTGCTGTCAGCTCATTGGTCACAAAGCAGGAGAGGGGCTGGGAATTATGTTTTCAAACAAAGTGTTAATTCCATAAACATTTATAGACTACTTTTGATTCTCACTGTATTACGGGACAAAGTGCGTCCCTTATTAGCTCAATACGGGACGTGTACTTTTGTTTCGAAATACGGGACGATTCCGTATTTTAAGGGACGGTTGGCAACCCTATGTGTGCTGTATGTACTATAAAAATGTGAGTGACTTGTCAACGTTTGTGTATAACAGTGTATAACATTAATATGGTGTTTTGGTGGTTACAAGTACCACATACACAGGAACGCCAAACAGACGCTACTACAATGTTTTGAAACTTGCTTTTAGCGAGCGACAGACGTCCTGTTAATCCAATTGTAAGCAAACCCCGCTAATCAATGCTTACAGCTACACCATATGGCACAGTAGCTAGCGTTAGCTCAAGTAGGTAGGTTACAGAGCGCGGATGCTAAAGCAAGTAGGTTAACGTGCAGCTGTCAACGGCAACAACCCGCTCGCACTGGTATCACTAAACCTAGTTTGTCAACTATCGCCAGCAAATCTTCGAGATATAGGGGTGTATCCATGTTTCATTCACTGTAAACACGTGTATGGCCAAAGCACAGAAGAAACTTTTGGCCATACTATTCAATTGGTTTCACTAGCTGTGGTTCCATTATCAGACATGACCCACTCCTGGGTGTGCACTATCGCCAGCTACCACCGCTCCTTCCGCCACTAGCTATTTTTTCGTTTAATATGGGAGCGTTTCGCAAATATCTGTGGATTACAGCGTTTAGGCTGTGTACAATGTCCTACTGCTAAAGTCAAACAACGACCCTAATTTCTTTAAACGTTAAATTGACGGCCGAGGTTTTCTAACTTCGGTTTATACAATCAAGCTGGATTTTACTTTTCAGTCAACTGGACCAGCAAGTATGGGGGCTAGTTTAATCTCCACCACCCTGACAGCTGGTTCTTGTCCGATATTTGATGTCCTACTGTCCAGTAGCTGCTTATGCCTGTGTACCGCCTACTAAAAGCTGGCAGTGCACCCAACCTTTTATGCAGATAGCTAGCAAGCGACCGCCTCTGACAAAAATTACCTATAATTATAGAAGAAAAAACGCGCTCACCTCATATCGTAAACACCAGAGCATGCGGGCTGTCTGTGGCAGCTTTTCTCGTAGGCCTGCAGCAGATGCACCAGCTGGTACATGAGGAATGAGGCGGATTAGTGACTGCCAAGCAAGTATGTAGCGTCCACAACGGTGCATGGAGAACTTGGGTTACTTGGAAAACTGGTTTGCTTAACATCTTGCACATAGCTTTTGTTTCACTATTATGCACAGAGTAATGCACAGTAATGGAAAACGGGAAAGGTTTAAAGTTGATTACACACTTCTGTACATTATTTATATTTTGAATTTAGGATGACAAATATATTTGCAGCATAGGTTTCAGTTGCAAAACAAGACATTTTTCCATAAAATATGCAATATTACTGATATTTTTTTCTTATTTTATAATAATAATTTTAAAAAATTATCCATTTATGACAACTTTATTTGAATTCAAGGTTTGGATTCCACTTCTGTAATGATGTAGTCCTTCCAGTTTCCTCACAGTCTCCAACCTCCATCGATGATGTGCTCTGTCCCAGTCACATAGGCTGACTGTGGAGGGCCCAGACAGTTTAAAACCACTGGTAAATTACTTTACTGACAAAAATATCTACAGCTTTCTCTAGGTATGTGTATTCCTATGATACCTACACTCTATTCATACTATTATTATACCTCCTGAATTACATCTGTGCAAGCACTCACCTCATCTGAGGCCAGGTATACGCACAGGTGTGCAACCTCTTCGGCTGTGCACAGCCTGCCAGTTTTCTGTCTTGCCATAAAGTCTTTATAAGCCTGTAAATGAGTTATAATTGGATCATTCATTATCTTCATCATCCAGTCATCATTATTTAACATTGTGTAAATAAAGATAACATATGACACATAGTATATGAATCACGCAGGCATTACTGTCAGGTTGGCGAAAATGTACATCAAAGCCTGCAATACCTGTTCTGGGTCGGGCTGAGCCTGGATCCTACCCCTCAGTGATGGAGTATCAACAGTCCCTACAGAAATAGAAAGAGAGCAAGCCTAATGAAATGTTTATCAAAAGACAAGAGTTAGTTAAGAAATTATGGTCTTTGGCTAAATGAACATTTTTCTATTAATAAGTATCAAATACGATTGGGTTGGACTTGGATGTGATGTATATAAATAATCAAAATAAAAGTATACACAGCATCTTTTTAGACTGGCTCTTAAGCCAGTGTGCCCTAACATGAAACAACCTTCAGCTAAAACACCCCATCAATTTAGTTTAATTTCAAGGACGTTTACAGTATACTTTGAGTATCACTGAGGAAGACTAAAAACACATGGTGATATGGTGATTTGTTGCACTGTGTTCTAACCTTACCAGGACAAACACAGTTACAGCGAATGCCTTGCTCAATGAAATCCGCAGCTATGGACTTGGTGAGCCCAATCACTGCAGCCTTGGAGGTACTATAGACACACCGCTTAACAACGCCTGTGTTGAGGAAACACATCTGTCACTCACACACAGCCATACGCAGGCAAAGCATTTATCTGAGATAAGAGGATTGCAAAGACTGGCCAAACTTCAAAGACATCGTGTCCCTTTAAGTAGGAATAGTTCTACAAGCAACTGCAATAAAAAAAAAAAAAAGATCTGAGGAAGATCGTTTACCTTTTATGCTTGATGCAACAGATGCCATGTTAATAATGTTTCCCGACTTCTTTGCCAACATCTAGAATGACAAATGGCATATTAACAGAATTGTTTTTGTTGAATCCAGATTAAAACTACACAAACAAAGCAATAAAAAGTGCCGAGATCTGCGCTAAAGGTACAGTTTGGCAGTTTGGTTAGTTTGCAGCTAAAGCAGGATTAGTAGCTGAGCAGTCCTCACCCATCATGTCATGGGTTCACAGTGGTACAGTTAATGCAGCTAATCCAACAACGGATGAGAACAAAATTAAAGGCATATGTCACACTATTATCAGTAGCACCTATTACATTCACGGGATAAATGGTGTTAAGAGTTTGGTGAAGTGGCCAAAAGTCACCTTAGGCAAGAAAGCCTTGCTCATCAGGTACATGCTCCGCACATTGACATTCATTGTGAAGTCCCAGTCATCCTCTTCACAATCCAAGATGGTGCCATGATGCACAAATCTGTGTACGAGCACAGACATTTAGTGGAAAAATAGCCTCATCTAATAACTTTAGACAGCATTAATATGACAATTTGGACAAACTGTACCTAATAACTTAATCAAAACCAGAGTGGTAAACTACTGCCATTTCAAGATAAAACTCAAAGGTGATAATGTAGAAGAAACCTGTTAATAAAATTGAGAAAAGGGGAGAGGGGGTTATGTATGTATGTTATGGGGTTTTGGAAATGTAATTAAGTAGTAAGCAGGAGACAGATGGGTGAATTAGAAAAGTGTAACTTCAATTTTATCTTTTTTTCTCCTTTTGCGGTCACCACAGCAGATCATCCAACTGACATCACATCTTATTCCTAGCTTCCACCTATGTCACACCAACACTGCATGTCCTCCTTGACTTCATCCGAGAACCTCATCTGTGTCTTTTTTCCTCCTTGCTGGCAACATCCTCTGTCCACTGTCCCTCCTCTGCACATCTCCAAACCATCTCAGCCTAGACTTTCTAACTCTGTCTCCAAACCGTTCGACCTGAGCTGTCCCTCTGATGTACTCAGTTCTAATATTACCCATCCTGTTCACTCAAAAATCTGAGCATCTTTATTACCATCTTTTGAACCTTTTCTTTCACTCTTGTTGCTATCCTTCTGTCACAAATTATCCCTGACACTTGTCTCCAGCCACTCCATGCTCCTGCAATCTCTTCTTCACCTCTCTTGTGCACTGTCCATTGGTTTTGATGGTTGAACGCAGGTATTTAAACTGATCTACCTTCACTACCTTCACTTGCATGTTCACCTTTCGACCTGTGTCCATCTAATTCACATGTATTCTGTCTTTAAATAATCATAGTGCACAGTATCTCCTGTCTGACCTCATCTGTCATCCTGTCCATCACCACTGCAAACAAGAAGGGGCTCAGAGCTGATCCCTAATGTAATCCCACCCTTACCCTGAACCCATCTGTCACTCCTACTGCACACCTTACCGCTGTCTCGCTGTCCTCTTACATGTCCTGCACCACCCTCACATACTTCTCTGTCTCTCCTGACTTCCTCATGGTTAAAAAGAATAACTTAACGTTTATTTGAAACTACAAGTAAAATGCACAGTGACTGCTGATTTAGGAATTCTGGTTTTGACATATTTTTTTCAGTTTTCTACTTTAATCTGTTGTCAACAATAACTCACATGAATTTACTTCCAAAAATGGTGCAAATTACAGCTTTATTTGTTTTACTTGATGTGGAACTTCTAAATACCATACATTTTGTTTTTCCAAGAATTATGTAAGGTTTTTGTTTCTTCAGTAAATCAGAGAAATAAAAACTAATTTAAAAAGTACCCAGCAACGTTGAACAGAACATCTACATGGTCATGTTCCTTGGCCAGGGCTTCTACTTGGTCCTTCTTGGTCACGTCCACCACTTTGGTCCTGATCCCTGACACCGAAAACAAAAACAAGGACAGTTTAGATTATACTTGCACTGCTTTTGTCTTCATAACAGCTGGCTTTATTTTAGTGCATGAAATAATTCAAGGTATAGCAGCTTCATTTATCAATCATTTTCACAGTTACACAGCAAAACAATGGTCCTGGCTGCTATCTTCTTCAACATACATCTTTTCCTACTGACCGCTCAATGGCTCTGCAGAAAGCCAGTTAAGAGGGTGAAGTGCTCAGGCGTGATATCAGAAGAAGAATGTTGCTCATGTCCTTTTTATTCAAACTCATTTACTGCAGAGACCAGAATAAATAGAGATATGGTTCTCTTCTCACAGTCTTGAAGAAAAGACAATTAAAACCCATATAAAGCCTTTTACAACTAATATATGATATGCACACCAGAAATGAGATAATCTGTTTTTTTTTTTTCTTTTTAAAATTACCACAGTGCAATTTCAATTTCTCTAATAGAGATACGTTAAATGGCTCTTGTAGAAAAAACAACTTCACTCTGGGGAAAGCATAGGTGTTATGCATTTATACTAATTAGCTGCTTTGGCCAAAATGAGAGAAATTAGTAGAATGCATGCATTGCTTCTTCCACTTATCTGGTGCCGGTAACCTAAGCAGAGAACCTAGGTCCTAGGCTTTATAGGCTAAAACCTCCTCTCAGTCAGACAATCCCAGAAAACCTCCCTCACGGTGCACCCAGGAGGCATCCTTGTCAGATACCCGAACCATCTCAACTGGCTCCTTTCGATGTGGAGGAACCACGGTTTTAATCTAAGCCCCTCTTGAATAACTGAACTTCCCACCCTATCTCTAAGTACAAGCTATTTCAAAGTAATCAAAATTTTAAAACTTTGCATCAAATAATTAAGTTGTGAAAGAACTTGAATGAAGGGATAGGAGTAAACTGGCATCCCTTTTGCAACGCCTCAAATAGCCAGAAGATGGCAGTCATAGATCAGCAGAGATGACACTTGCCTTGAATACCATCCAGCTCCTTCAGCTTTTCTCCATTTATGTCTGTGGCTGTGACCTGAGCTCCCTCCTTAGCAAATGCCTACAGTTTAAAAAAAAATAATCAGTGTTCAGTTCCAAGTGGTTCCTCAATGTTCTACATGCTGTGCTATAAAATTTAAGGAAAAATTTGCAATTATGATGATTGGTTATGACACAAAACCGAAAAGAGAAGGACACCGAGCCACAGACACAACTGAGCAGGAATCTAAATTGCTGTACGAATGGACGAGGGCACTCCAACTACAGGGAATAATTCAGATCATCAATACCAATCAATATCTCATTATCAAGCATCTGAAAGCAGACTGTCAATATCCATCCACAGTTCCACAACTCTTCTGAAATCCATTCAACTTCCCATCAATAAGGCAGGTTTTTAAAGTGCAAATGGATTTGCTCAAAAGACCCCTTATAACATTTGCATCTTTTAACTTTTAGGTTGAATTCCTCCAATAAAAACCCAGTTCACTGTAATACAAGGCACCTTTGCACACTTTAAGATCACTTGGAGGGAACAGATGTAGCGATGGTCCAATCCAGTGTGTGAGATTTTCAAGTGTGTTGTTATCTCTTTGGCAAGAATATCCCTAAAGGACGGTCCTGAACCTTTGCCTCCATTAACTCAGGAATCACTATTACAGCAGTCATTTACAGGACATTAGGTGACATGCTTAAGTGTTTCTATACATAAGGAAGTTGGAAGAAACATGTTTTAAATTACATTAAGAAAAATTACATCACGGGACTTCTTAAAATCTTTAACTCTAAGCAGTATATCCTATATTAGTTAATCTATATTTAATACTTATCAAAATGTAAAGAGCACTGAATAAGTGCAATATTTAACTACTAAATAAACATTTTCTGCTGTGATTTAGAAGCCACTAAATCAGTGAGATGTTAAGAAGAAGATATGAAATGTTTTTACCATTGCTGCAGCACGTCCAATCCCCTGAGCAGCAGCGGACAGAACAATCACTTTCCCATCCAGGCGACCCATAGTTTACCTTTCACTGCTGCTGTGAACAAAACAAACAAAAGATTGGAGAATAACAGCACATTTATTTAGATAAATGCTTTCAGTCTTAATTTAAAAAGGTATATCAAGCATGTTTTTTACACAAATGTACAAATTTCTATACTTTAATTCGTGGTTTTCAGCAGTCCAGACATGCAAAGACATACATTCACTGCTAATCTCTGAAAAGTGTGGTGCAATTCGTAATTTGGTTATATAACTGTGCAATCATTGACCATTGGCAAAATGGTGCATTTGATGGCCTACAGCTAAGAGAGAACTCTTAAGTGACCCCACAAAACCACTTACGAAGAGGACTTGAATTCATTAGAAGCTTGCTGTAGTGTTAGGTTTAGCGCATTCAGTCACTAATAGTGACAAAGTCAGGCATTATAAATATTAATGTAAATTTTATTACTTGGCTCAAAATGATTGTAGCTTATGGTAAAAAGGCCCTATTAACAAATGTGCTTTATCAGTGAGTCTGTCTTCCGCTTCCAGTACCAGCTTAAATTCAGTTCACAGAGTGCTGGTCCTTATTTACAATAATGTCACCCAATTCACCGGACAATTATATCCATGCTCTTTGGTTCTGTCCACCAGTTCAGAAGTTTTGGCGCGAGATATGTGAAGACTTATCAAAGTACCTGAAATATAACATTCCAACTTCCCCCTTAGTGTGTTTGTTGGGCAGCTTAGATAATGTCACTTCAGAAAAGAATATAGCCCATATGGTTTTCACTGCCCTATGCATAGCCAAGAAAACAGTCCTCATGAACTGGAAAAATAAAAATAATCTTAATTCTAACCAATATAGAAATTATCTATTAGATTACATTAGTCTTGATACAGCCTCTGCCACCACATCAGATCAATTGCTCTGGGCTCCTTTGATCAGCTCCATCACCTAGTGGGGGTGGAGGGTCATAGTTTGGTCCCGCCTTCACTGTTGTGATTGGTGTGGGGGTAGGGACAGGCTTAGGGTGTCGGGGGGTTCCCCGGAGGCATCTTCCTTGGGGGGCTCAACCCGGGGTAGCGGTCATGTCCAGTTAGGGGCTCTGTTGGCTCTCAGGTGACTGTTTCCTCGTGGCTGCGTGCAGCAAGGCTAGGGGAGGGTCTGTGCTGACGGACGTGGGTTACTGACCTGGTAGCCTGGCTGCCCCTGGGTGGGTCCGGGATGGGTGTGAGGTTCTGGGGGCGCTCAGTCTCTGGGCTGGGGCCCTGGCCGGGCCTCGGGGGCTTGGGTCCTGGTTGGTGTGTTGCCGGGGTTGTGGGCGGGTGCGTGCATGGGGGCCCAGCCCTGGCGCAGGGTGCCGCTGGTGCGTCGAGCCACCTGGGGGGCTCTTCAACTGGTGGGGGAGATTGTCACACCTTGCAGGAGCTTTCCTCTCTTCAGGAACTCTCTCTGCAGGAGGGGGAGATACAGAAGAGGTGGAGGAAGATCTCAGCCTGGGCGTCTATTGTCTTATGTAGTCTGGAAGATGAGTGGATGGTGGGGTGGGTGCAGTTTTTTCTGTGGTGGGGTTGTGTGGACTGTCCCGGGCTCTGTGGGGCCGGGAGGCGCTGCTGCACTGGGCCCCGGTCCGGATGGGCCTGGGCCCCCTTTCCCTGGCGGGTCGCGGAGTATGGGGGTGCCTACTGGGGTCAGCGGGGGAGCTGGCCCCAGGGAGGGGTCACTTGGCCCTCCCTTCTTTCCCTCCCCATCTCCAGCTGCCTCCCTCTTCCCGCTCCACCACAACCACCCACACATGCAGGGCCTTGGAGTAGGGGTGTGTCACCAGGGTGCAGAGGAGGCTACCCCCCCCCCCCTGTCCCCTTCTGGCTGCCTCTGCCTCAATTTTATCCCACAACTTAGACATTCACATTACTCACACTCTCATTACACATACATATAGGATCTTGGGGGTGGGCACGATACACGGAATCCAAAGTACCATCAGGGTGTACACCTCACCCCTGGCGTCGTTGCCCACCTCTCAATTTTAAATACACGTAGACATTGAGGGCTAGCTGGAGGGACTATGCGCTTACCTGCTGCTCTCTGGCAGGTAGCTCCAAGCCCTCCTGGGTTTTAAATGCACCTTAGAACACACATGCATCAACACTACAATGAGCGGGTGGAGGGAGGTTTGGAGTCTTCTCTCACCCCCATTCTCTGCAGCCTGCTGGAGCGGGGGGGCTAGGAGGAGGAGTTGGCCGTCCGACTGCGGTCTGGAGTGTGGGGCCTCCCTGCTGCTGCGGAGTCGGGGCGGTCTGCCTCTCCCCACCGCAGGGAAAAGGGTAACACCACCTGGGTCTGGGTGCAGTTCCCCCCTCCAGGGGCAAGGGTACCTAGACCCGGTTCGTAGAGTACCTTTGGGGAGTGTGATCGTGTGTACAGCGTCTCTTTATGTCTGTCTCCACGTTGGTTGAGTGTGGAGTAAGTGCATATGAGAGCATGAGGGTGGGAATGGATGTTTGTATCTGTGTGTGCCTGTATGCCTGTCTCTATATGTCAGGTTGGGTATCATACGCCACCTCTCTGGGGACATCTCAGGCCCTCCAAGGTTTGGAGGCCTATCTCCCCCCACCACCACTTCCCCTGCCAGTGGCGGACTCCCTCAGACATCGGTGCGTTGGAGGTTCTTTGTGTCCGGGGATGGGCGTCCAGGTACACACCGGCTCACTCCTTGGCGGCCGCTTATCGGTAGGGATGGGTATCGTTTAGGTTTTATCCGATACCGGTGCCAAATCGGTACTTTTGAAATGGTGCCGGTGCTCAAACGGTGCTCAAACCGGTGCTTAAAGAATGGAGAACACAAAATTGGTCCAAAAACCTCTCATGTTCAGCTGTTTTTTGTAAAAAGATAACAATGTTAGCCTTTTCTGCAGCTATGGGGCATATATGGTATCACTCATGGCTGGAAGCAGTGCTTAAACAATGGAAAAAACACAAACTTTGTCCAAAAACCTCTCATGTTTAACTGTTTTCCACTTTTTCTTTGGTCATTTTAGCCTTTTTGGCCAGGGTGAAGGGAGTATCTGCCATCAAACAAGAAGACAGCCGCATGTAGCTATGATGATGTTTGCTAGTTCACCTTACATGCATTAATGTAATAACGTGGTTAGCCTACTCAACGTAAATTACACTCGAACAACATGAAGCTACGCACGCAGAAAAGAACGGCTGCTGCTGCATCATCATCCATCATCATTTCTGCTACACTGGCAGGGCTAGGGGCCAGGACTCTCCTCTTCGTGTTTTTGGGGGATGTTGCATAACAGCCAACCCACCCGCAGTAGATGCGCTCGGTGTGAGGTCTCACAGCAAGCTATCAAATACGGCGCATTTCTGGGCTTTTAAAAAAAACGCTATGCATCGCCAGGTGTTTCATCGGATTCGAGGTGTTACTTCCTTTGACAGTATCACAGTATCAGCTTAAAGCACTTGTTGCAGGCTGCTGAGTTTGCATATTTTGCTGTGAAGTACAGCCAGACTTTTGACCGCTTCGCCTTGGACATTTTTAATCTGTAGCTCTGCTCTAAAAGAACATACGTACCTGGACCCGCCTACTATTCTCGGAAACGTAAAATGATTGGCTAGAAGTGTATCACAGCTCAGGAAAAAAAGCACCGAAATAAAGCACCGAAATGTGCGCTGCTTTTCGGTCTGGTTACTACCGTTTATGTCAGAACCGGTCCCATCCCTACTTATCGGGGCCTGGAGCCTGGGGCTCGCTCGGGCCACTTCGGAGGTGGGGTGCCCCCGGCCTCTCGGCCTGGGGCTCGGTCACTCAGGCACAGCTGGCTGCCAGCGGAGCTCACGAGCGTGTCACTGCAACTCCCCCTGGCATCTGCTCCGCGACTGCTGAGTGAGCCCTCATCTGGGACTCTCCTCAGCTCTTCTGGGACAGTGGCGCGGCTGCCCCTCTGTTGGTCTTCCTTGGTCTCTTGTGTTCTGGGGGCCTCTGGATGTCTGGAGTTTTGATCTCCTCCATACCTGCTTCATGCGCTGGAGGACAGGGCTGTGGCCCCCCCACACCCTCTAGCAGATCATTACATGAAGGAACCTTTTAAAAAAACAAGCGTGTCCATGCTCACAGGTGTACACACGGGTGATCACACCCACAAACTACACCCTTTTTGGCTCCTACCTCAAAGCACACTGTGTTCTGTTGATGTTATGTGCTGCACAATAATGTTTAATATTTAGTATTTACTGTCATATTCCCATATATCATTGTGATGTTGTTTATTCTATTACTCTTGTTCTCTTCTGCTTGTTTTCTTTTTTCTTTCTCAACAGGTGATCCAGGTGATCGATAGATGCATTTTTCTTTCCTGCCCATTCTGTTGGTTTTTGTTTTTTGCCCTTCTCCCCCGTCCCTCTTCTCAGCTGTTTCTCTTTCCCTCTTTCTTTCTCCCCTTCTTTCCTCCAGTCAAGTCTGTCCCGTATTCAGCAAGTGAAAATAAAATAAACAATAAAAGGTGAATCAAATGGACCATTATGGCAAGGCTGGGATGGTCAATTTGGTAAAGTAAATCCGTTGGGCATCTTTCTTTGCCTTTAGGCAATAATTCTGATGGCAAAAGAGCCAAACAGGACAGGCAAAAAGACAAAAAAAAAAAAAAAAAAAAAAATACAATAATGTCACCCAACAAATCAGACAAGATCAGTACCATGAAACTTGTAGTGAAAGTTAGTAATTAGACCAAATATGACGTGACACAGCCCAGAAATAATGCAATATGGCAGTTTCTCAGTCAAGGACTTAAAGATATAGAATAACATACAGGAATCACATCTGTCTATACAAAGTTCAGAGCACAAAAGTTCTTCTTATCATTTCATCAATATTACCAACATGAAGATGATATATTTATGAAGATTATTGTGGGCTCTTTTACGTTAGAATATAAAGCACCACAAAGCAACTGTTGCTGTGATTTTGCTCTATATAATTTAAATTTAATTCACTTGAGTTGTAAAGCATAACTATCTATATTTTATAACTCTCATCTTACTGAACATGTGTACTTACTTACCTCTGAATCTAGAGAACCATTAAACAGACCCCCATTGGGTCCTACCCTCTAAGAATAAGGTGTTTATGAGAGAGTATATGTATATGTAATAGTATAATAAATTGCTTGTTCTTTATAATTGTGACTCCCAAGAAAATTGTCTGAATAGAGTTCAGGTCGTCCTGACTCGGGAAGGCCTGGTTTGAAAATGTTATCTGACCCTATCTCAACCTTGAGCACAGTACTGCATGTCCCTCAATTAAGTTCAAGTTCAAATTTTATTCGCCACTTGCAGTGGCAGGTTGCCCTGCAGTGGAATGAACCCGCCCCCGACCTTACACACACAACACAGACATCACATGGGGATACAAGTCAGAGAACGGTTGCATTGCAGAAAAACCACTGAAATGTACACTACAATGGGAAAGTACAAGAGGAAAAAAAGAGACCTCTACTCATGCTGGGCTATAGGAGGACAGCATGAGAACAGGAAACAAAAAAACTCCTCTGCACAGAAAGCACATAAATGTCCACAGTACAACATTATAGAGCATGTGACCAGCAACAGGGTTGGGTAGGGGATGAGGAGTAATCCCAGGCAACACAGCAGCCTTCCTGCCACTGCGCCAACTCTCCAGCCCGGGCCCAGACCCGCCTCGTATTCCCAGGAGGCAACAAGCATCGAAGGCTTTGGAAGGGGAGGCGGGCTAGTATACTGACACATGGTTTTTGTCACCCTTAAGAACGGCAACGTGCGCCAAAAGTGACGTCACAACTCTTGGTACCAGTTCCACTCTTTACTTTTGTTTCAACTTTTCGTGCAGGCCTTGTTTTTTGTAACCTGGCGTGCACAAGATGGTCATTGTTGAATACACAAGTTTGCAAGAAGTTCAGAGCTCAGAGATGCCCAGGGTTTACACAGAGCTTAACAACTTGAAAATATTAAACTGTTCTGAGGAAAACTCTGCAATAGCTGTGTTTACTGTTTGGACTTCTCCTTTTGTATTAACAAAAGGAGAACAATAATATAAAATAATCCTCAATAGCAACATCTATAGTTCAAAAGCAGACATTGGTGAGTCCGGTAAACGGGCTCTTGTGAGGTTGCAGTTCATACAAAACACAACCAAAACCTGGCCAAAAACAAGGCTTAAGGTTCTATAGAAGCTGCCAGAACAACTATGCAGTCCTGGTCTGACAAACTAAACCTGACAGCCAGACCTGGTTGTTTGCCTCAATCATGGAGGCCACGAACTATCCCGAAGCCTGGGCATGTACACTTGTCCTCCAGATTTATAATTCAGGCCTGCAGAAGCCAAATTCTGCAGCAGGCCCTGAAAAGTAAGCCAACAAGAGGGAATTGATGCACACCAGTCTTGTGGCCAAGGATTAAGCATTGTAGGCCCCGCAGAGCTAATTAACAGTTCCTACAGTGCCTGTAAGGATGGATCCAATCCTAGTTAGCACTTGCCAAAGAATTCTTCATTTATATTTAATTCATAAAGACATGGCACTCCTTCTCTTGTGAGTGGTAACAGTCGATGCTGGGGCCTAACAGTTCTGGAGACTCCTACGTTTTATCAATTTTTCCAGGAGAAGTTTAAAATTTTTGAAAATACTGGGTTTATTACTGAGCTAATACCATTGCCACAGGCAAATGAGGTGTATACCTTTTCAAATGTCCATGGCCTTGGTGAAGCTATAGAACAAAAACACTTCACACCACTCTGGTACCTCCAGGAAAAAAAAATAACTTTTTTCTTTTAAATAACCACAAAATGGCACACCATACCATGTGGGCTGCTGGGCACTGGTGGACTGACCTGTCATAGGGCCAGTTTAGCATTTGAATGAAGATTTCAACCATTCAGTGCAGGATTTCCACATTTTGCACTTCTGCATTGTCTTAAAGCAAACTGTAAAACTTTAACTTACCTATCAGTCTGCTGTTGCTCATTAAGTATTAACTCGTGTGTAAATCCTCACATGAGATAATGAAACACAATGTGACTCAAATGAGAAATGACATTTTAAGCTTCACTGCTTACTGCTTGTGCCTGTTCTCAGTTCATTAGTCTTAGAAACAGTGCAGATTTTCAGTTACTGTGGCCATCTCAGACAAAGAAGAAAAAGTGGCACCAGTACAACTATGGTGAATTTGCAGTGTATCTAAGGATGTGCAGACAGGTATTACTAGAAACCATAATTTCCATAATTCCGTTGTACATGTACAATGGCAATTAAGAGCTATTCTATTCTATTTGATTTTAAACTGAGATAACATTAAGAAAAGATACAAAGGTGAGTGGTATTGCTAGAATCTCCTGTCTTCTAAGTAGATTTGGATGGTTTAAAAAAACCCTCTAAATACAGTCCAGAAAATGTAACAATTCAAAGTAGCATTGGACTGTAATCGCTTTTCAAACACGTTAACCTGTAACTGCAGAAATGTCATTGATTCCTATTGTTGCATAACAGATTTTTTTCAAACGTGTGTAACCTACAAAAACTTTACTTGCATCAGCTGCTCAAGCGCGATCAACCACACAGTAATGACTTTAACTGATGAGCATGTGCAGATGCTTTCTGTAGGTTGGACTGTTAGCTAACGTAAAGATTTTAGAAACTCACCCCTCTGCTCAGCTCCGACTTCGACAAGACGCACTCAACGTCAGAGTTCAGCGAGGCTGGACACGTGACACGCAGCTAGAACTCCTGTTGGTTCGAGACCAGGAAGTTCACACGAAGGGGCAGGGTGCAATTTGAGAAGACTAGAAAGCAAGGGAGCACACCAACAAGGCTTTCTACTTTCAGACGTTTTTTTTCACCCTTTAAAAAATTAAAGACATTAAGCTTTGTACGAACTTTTTAAATTGTTAAAATAAGTTCTCTTTTGAGTGTCCTGTATAAGAAAGTACATTTGATACAAATATTTTATTTGTAAGGACCAAGAAAAAAACAATATAAGAAAGAATTTTTCAATTATTCATTTTGAGAGTAAATATGAAATTTCACAACAAAAGTTGAAATAAATAGTATGTAATGCATAATGCACATGACTCACATACTCCTTAAGGTGAAATTATATTTTGAGTTTAATCTTAAAATAGTATTTCAAGTTTATTGTCAAAGTGAACAATAATAATAATAATAATAAAAAAAAGATCACTCTAAACTGTCTTTTTTCTTAATCTAGCCCTTATACTCTGTTATTGTTATTATGAGTTGGAAAATTTCACTGTCTTTGTAAATCATCTTGACTTGTAATTGGAAGGACTTTGGAAGGAAAATGACCTTTGCCCCTCCTTTGTCAGGTCTTTTCAGTGTTTATTGTTAATGGTTAAAGAGCTTAAAAGTAGGATAAATCTGTTGGCATTTTAAGAATGTCAAGATTGTAATTCAAATGAAACATTTGGGGAAAAAACATTTATTCTTGTAAAATAAGAAAATAAACAAATAAATCTTCTATTTGCCTGAAACAGAAGTTGGTTTTCACGATATAATAAGATTTTGAAGGCACTTTCACATGTGACCAAATAAAAAATAACCTCATGCAGACATTCACAAGGGGCGATCGTGGCTCAAGAGTTGGG
The DNA here is from genome assembly GCF_041146795.1 of Maylandia zebra. Lineage (NCBI taxonomy): Eukaryota > Metazoa > Chordata > Actinopteri > Cichliformes > Cichlidae > Maylandia > Maylandia zebra. The sequence goes on along the minus strand of NC_135172.1, from coordinate 23,106,975 downwards.
AGGTCATCTTGTAATCGGAAGGTTGCCAGTTTGAGCCCCGGCTCCGACAGTCTCGGTCGTTGTGTCCTTGGGCAAGACACTTCACCCGTTGCCTACTGGTGGTGGTCAGAGGGCCCAGTGGCGCCAGTGTCCGGCAGCCTCTCCTCTGTCAGTGCGCCCCAGGGCGGCTGTGGCTACAATGTAGCTTGCCATCACCAGGGTGTGAATGGGTGGATGATTGTGTATAGTGTAAAGTGCTTTGGGGTCCTTAGGACCAAGTAAAGCACTATACAAATACAGACCATTTTATTCATATTATTTTTATAAAACGAAGCTTTCATACATATTAAAAGCACAAATTTTCAAATCAGTTTTTCTAGTAATTAAGGCATCAGAAGTGTGGCAAGTCCATCTGGTGACAAAGACCATGCATAACTCAAAGCTCAAAGAACATAACTGCTACCCTCAAGATGAGGCGGATTTCTCAGCTGCTATTTCCAGGGTCATAAATAAATTTTTATTTTACGCTCAAGTGAAGCATATTATTTATTAAATCAAATCTAATTTTCATTTTTATTGGTTCATTCTTGCTCTTTCAAGATACCACACTGTTACACATATTGCATTTTGAGTTCTGGGCTCTCAGCTGAATATGAAAACAGTCTGTCATTGTTCTCCATCATCATATTTCTTTTTAATGTTTTATCAAACTGCTTTATACGTTTTCCTGCATAACATTTATAATTTAGTGGTTCATTGATTGAATGTTTAATTTGAAACTAGTATTCCATCTCATTATTTTCATTTAAGACTGTCTGTTGTAATTTTGATAAACAGAAGACAGTTATGATTCATCATTCCCAATAATAGAAATGCCCAAACTGTTTAAAAACACTGATCAATAACATAATAATAATTTGAAAAGATTGATTAAGTAATGGGCCAGCTCCAAGATAATAATAAGTGCCCCTGGTTACTCATGGATGTGGGAAATTATACCATATACCTAGCTTGTGTTACCTGATTTCTAGTTTATTGTAATACATTACAAACTCTAATAAACATTGTTGTTGTTTTTTGTTTTTTGTTTGTTTGTTTTACCACTGTGGTGTGGTGGTTAACACATGTTAGTGTGAAAGATCCCCAGTTTGAGACAAGATCTCAGGTCACCAGCTAGGGGACTCCTGTAGTGCTGGTCCCAAGCCTGGATAAATGGAAGTGTTGCATTTGGTGTAAAATCAGTGCCAAATCTGCGAATTTTATGCAATACTATCATCATATTTTTAAAATAACTGAAGCCATATTATTCATTAGATATTTGTGGACTTTCTTCTTACACTTAATGTTGAGCCACAAAGCATAATCTACAGTATCCACTATTCAGAACATGCCTGCGATGATTTTCAGTGACATTTAGCATAGAGATACCATCTCCCCCTCTCTCTCTTTCTCTCTGACAGAGGTGACAAAGTCTTCAAGATATGAAAATCTCACACCTTTCTTCAAAACAAGCTACCCTGGCAGGCCTTAGATGACCAGTGATAGTAAAGGAGGCAGTTGAGTGGACAGTGACAGTTATAAAATTCAGAGTATGGTTCTTACTGGTTACTGAGTTTAGCACATGCCACCATATCACATTAATCCAGGCTTTTTCTTCCAGCTGATTTAAGATTTTACTGATTACTTTCATGAGACATGTGATAGTTTGAAATGTTGTTCCAAAGTCAAAGATTAAAGCTAAAGATGCTCGGGCTCTCTTCCACAGCGTCTTTGTCCTGTTTTGCTCCCGTTAGCTTCAGCCCCTCCCTGAGCCAGGCTGTGCTGGAGATTTCTTCCTGTGAAAAGGGAGTTTTTTTCCTTCCCACTGTCATCAAAGCGCTTGCTTATAGGAGGTCATCTGATTTGGGGGTTTTTCACTCTGTCTTCCCTGTAAGGGTCTTTACCTCTCAATATAAAGTGCCTTGAGGCAACTATTTGGTGCTATATAAGTAAAACTGAATTGAACTGAATTTTCTATATTATTGCTTAGCTTTGAAATGAGCTTCTTGTTTTATTATTGTCATGTTTTTATTGCTATTTTATTTGTATCACTTTTATTACTTTTAAATGGCATATTTGATATTAATATTTCGCATTATATGAGTACTGGGAACTAAATACAGCATTTTTTGCTTTTTATTGCTGTTGTTATTTTCTTAAAGTTCATGCCGTTTGTGCTGTTGAAAGTTATCCTTTTATTTCACAGCTACAGGCTGGTTTAGAAGGCATGGGAGTGTTTGATCTGCTTTCAGAACAGGTGTAACCTGTCTTCTCTGGAGGACTTTTGTGAGACGAATGATAACCAAGCATGTGAGTTGTTGCACACTAATGATATGTTTGGACACTTTTTCAGTTTGTTGGCTTCAGAAAGTTTTTTTTTCAGAGGTTTGTGAGAGAGGATTTCAGATGCTCTTTGAAGGTACTGCATGCACCTTGAGTGAGGAATACTGATTTAGTACTCTTTTGAGAACCAGGGTTTTTACTGAGGAACAAAGGTCTATTGACAGACACTGGAAGATGTAGGATCTTGGATTCCTGGAGCTGGAACCATAGGGACTAGAATCAGGATATCTCATCCTTCATTGAGCTGATTCAAATCAATGTTTGTGACTCTTATGTGAAGAAGGACTAAATGGCTGGTGTATTCCTATAAGAATCAATGCACACGCACAGAATCTAAATTAAATGTGACTTGTTGCGAACCTTTAATTACTTATTGATTCAAATCAGTAATTAATAGCACTTTCCTCCTTAAAGCTACTATCCATTTAATCCAAGCCAACCTATCAAAACCTTATGTAAGATTTACATTAGTTGTTTAAACTAAATAAGCAATACCTGTTGAGCCTTTACACAACAGCAAAAGTGCTTAACAGTCTGTATCTCAGGAGAGATCATCAGCCAATACAGCCAAACAACAGAGTGAAGCTTAACCCATATTTTAGTGAACCACTTTTTTCTGTAACTGCAGCAAAATAGATGTCCTTTTTGTGTGATTATTCTGTAAAGTTTGCATTATAGAAACCTAAATGTATGAGTTAAAACAGTGTCAGTATGAATACCTTATAGGTTAAAAAGCTACACACAATAAAATAGCAGCTGTAATGATATTTGCCTGGTATTTCATGAGATTTTGGAAATCTGACTACCTGCTGATACTTCCCTTTCTTATCAGTTGTGCAAACTAGCTGGAGTAGAAATAGTCTGCCATACCAGTTACCTCTTGTGATACATCTATGTAATCCAGTACAACCTTTCTGAGGACTACAATGTTCACATTTTGTGTTGTTAATTGTACATTTTTAACACATTGTTTAACATTTTTAACATATTAATTAAATATGATAAATTTTAACAGTGTAATAGTTTATTATAATATTATCAGTATACTATAAGTCCAGTGCAATACCACCATAAGACAAGTAGTCAGCTGTGGGTGTAGGGTTGTATAGCAACTCACCTCACTGGAGACTGGGACTGATAAGCTGTCTCAGGTCCCCTGTCTGATAATAGGCCAGAGCTCAAGTAATGATAGGTAACATTTGTCATGGCTCAAGTACTGGACTGCAGATGCTAAAACATAAATATTTCCATCCGTATTGCAATTGTCTAAAAAGAGATTTTCTTGCAAACAAAGCAGTTGCACAGCGAATAGGGAAATGAGTTTGGATTTGGAAGGGTACAGGCACTCTAGTAATAAACAAACCATTCAAAAAAGCAAATTCCTACCATGGCACAGTATTAATTTGGACTGTGGGAAACTATCGTCTTCCAAATAAACTCAAAATGTGCAGGCTGATGAGACAGCATTCTACCTGGGCATGAATCCCACTTGATTCTTGAGTGGCCAGACTCCTGTTGAATGTTACTAACCTGCTCTTATTTCCATCTTTCCAGCCTTACTTTCATAGCTCATATGTAAAGGCAATAATGATTTCAGAAAGGAAATAAATAAAAGCTGCAGACACAAAGGGGTGCCCAGATAACTCATTAGATACTCAGAAACAGTTTTCAGTTGATTTCATGGTTCTGTCTGCTGCATGCTTATTTTTGCTGGTGTAATATTTCGGGAGGGTACATATAAAAATAGCCTTGCAATGTAGTCGGCATAACATTGTAGATTTCCAGCTTTCTTATCTGAAAGTCACAGAGAGCATTCTTTAAGCAGCACAATGAGGAATATTTAAAAAAAAAAAAAGCTTTAAGATATCGAGAAGCAAATGAAGTCCAGAAACAGAGAAACTGAGTGCACCTCTACATTGCCTTCATACTTTAAAATCTTCCTAGCATTCATGTTTTAATGTTAGTAATTAGCTCAATTATGTTTCAATGACAATTATGACTGCAGAACTGCAGAACCTCACTATTACTTTGGAGGTTTGTTTTTGTTTGTTCCATGTATAAAAGTGTGAAACTTTAGTTTTAGATCATCTCAACTTTTAAAAGGTTTTATAGAAAAAAAGCAGGTTATATAAGAAGCAATACGGATGGCAGCTCAGTGTCTTATCTGGAAACATAGTAACAGCTTTGGTCGGAGTGCAGAAACTGTTTGCCATGGATTTGCTGGAAAATATCACAACAATTTCCGCTCTACCAACGTTGGATCCTATCATTGCTGCAGAATGAGAGCACTGAGTAAAGTTTGCTTTTCTGGCAGTTGCATTGCCAAACAAATGGTACACGGCCTCAGTTTACAATGTAGATATACTTGAAGCAGTGGGTGTAGAAAGTGGAGCGTGAGAATTTTTGATTCTGGTTCTAATTTTGATATAATCTGATCAAAAAATAAGCATTTGTGTGGTAGGCTTCCATTTCTAATGCTATTGTTTTTCCATCCCACTATAATCGGACCACCTGCTTTCAAGGAGCCTATCCCTGAAATAGTTTAATGAGAGGGGTCCACCCTGAACAGGATGTTAGCGTTTAACAGGGCTAACACATAGAGACAGAAACTATTTATGTTTATATCCACAGCTTTAGCTAACATGCATGTCTGACATGCAGGCACACAGAAAACATGCCAGACTATAATTTAACCAAAACAAGTGGTGTATCTTTAAATACAGTCAGTTCGCATTTTCCTTCTCATACTTTCCTAAGAGGAATGGGTCTTTAAGAATATGTTTCTGGTAATTAGTTGCCCCTGCCTTGATAGTATTGCCTTAATGACTGCTTGCTTTCACTGAGTCCATTAGATTAATTTCAGTTTGTGGGACGGTATTGAAGCCTGCTGGACATGGCAGCACCTGCAGTTTATGCAGTCATGGCCATGCCTTTCCCTCTCCATGTGCTTTAAAGCACGAGGAAATAATCTTCTGATCTAGCTCTAGCATGTAAGCAAAGAGAGCAGTATTACCTAAATCCTCTAATCTTGACTTGTTAAGATAAAACACTATAGCCACTCACAGATAAAATAAATGTTTTGACTAACGTGTAGTATTGTTGCACTCTAAGATCGAGATGGGGTAAAGGGAAACCTTAGAGACTTTGATAATGACCAAGATCTCAAAGCTTGTCAGACTCCCACAGTTAAGTCCATAGTCCATAAAATGCTTTGTGGAGGAGATTCTAGGAGAAACACCAGCGTCATACCAGTGACAAGGTGTTGGGGAGCAACAAAGCTGATCCAGGACGTCTCCAGCTCATAATTGGGAGGGTTTGAAGGCGGAGCTACTAAGACCTCAGCTCCAATTAACAAAATGCAAAAGTTTTGTGGAGTTCATGTCTCATTTTGTTGAAGCTGCTTTGGCAGATCTGTCTCTGTCATAACAGCTGGACTCACTATAGATTTGTGATTTTTATCTGGCAAACTGTTATGTGTACAGAATTACACATAACAGTTAGAAAAAGAATTAGAGGAGCCGTTGCATTTGTTGAGCACTTTACAAACAGGACATTTTTTTCAACTGTTTCTCACAAGACCCATCTGACTATATGGTCTTGATCTCAGTCCATAATATTTCCTGCAGGACTTTGAGGAAGAGGCCCAAATAGAAGACTCTGCTCCATTTGGCTATAGCAAGTGAGAGGGTTCAATACTGGCTGCATTGTGTTGTGTTTAATAATAAAATTAGCATTTAAATGATTTAAGCTTGAAAAATTGATATTTGAGCTGACATTGAATAAAGTAGTTTTTGCCTCTTGCTGAGGGACGTGTTTACCCTCACAAAAATATAGCAAATGGAAAATCCTCATAACAGCATAGTGACTTTTTTCCCTTATGAATGTTTTCCACACAGGCTCGGCAAACAAGAATTCCCTTTCTGCTGTCTCCAAGGAGCCCTTCCAAAATAATCAATGTGCTTTACTCGCATGTGTAGTTCTCGTACCTTTCACACAATGCAGGAAAAAAACAGCATAAACGATAATTATATTTTATTAGCAATATATTTCCACTTTGAAAGGGCCTTTAAGCTACAAAGTTCCACTAATAATAATCGCCAACTTCTAATTGAATTGCTGTCAGAAGTCTCAAGCGTGCGTCGCAAGTTAGTGGCACATGGATCCATCGCACTACAGCAAAAAGTCATTATCTGCCAGAGAAATGAAAGCGAAAGACAAATTGAAAATAACCTATTAAATTAAATTCCCCAAAAGAGATAAGATATAAAGATGCATTACTAAAACCAAATGTGCAACACAAAATTAGTGCCCTATGAGAATGTTGAACACTCTTTGCCATGGAAGCTGAGGGAATAAATGACCAACGGGAAATTTAGATATTACACACAAGCCTGCACCATTGTATTTTATGTTTCCCTCTGATACCTCTTCTTGATTATCTTGAAGAAAAGAAAGCAGAATAAAAAAAACATTTGTTATGGTTTGGTAGAAATAATGCCGTAAGGCCACATTGACCTTGAATATAGAACCAGATGCTCAAGGTTCCTTTATTATTTCTAATCAGATACAAAATGAGAGTCTAATAAGGTTTTGTATAAAGAGTTCAGGTAACAGTTAAATTATCCAAGTGTATTTTCTGTTTTTACATTTCTAACAGGAATTTAAAGACATATAGCTTCCTGATTTGAGGGGCTTTTACCTTCATAGAATCTGAGTTTTGGACGTTGTTTTCATAAACTCCATCTGAATTTGTGCATTTATGTTCATTTGTTATAACATCTGCTGCCTTCTTTCCAATGTCAATTTTGTAAAGCACACTTTTCATCTCAGTGAAGACAACATCACTTTAATTTATTTCTATTACTTCCCCTCATTAAAGGCACAGAGAAGGCCTGTGATCAAACTGATGCAGCATCTATACAAGGATGGATTCTGACATCTTTCCATTCTTCTCATGTTGTGTTGTAGATGAGAATCAAGCTTGAGGCACTGACAGAGTCTTGTGGCCAGAGCCAGTTAGATGAAGAGATGACGTACAGATTTGTTTTTTTTGTTTTTTTAAATTGTAACTAGTCTTTCTGAAATGTTTAGACAGACATCCATGTGCTCTCCCTTCTCAAAACCGATTCCTTCAAAGTAACAAAACACACAGCAATTGTATTGTATATTTACATTTATGATCATGTCTTACTGTAACAGGGCAGCCCTTAGCGGCTGGAAACACAGTGAGACAGACCAAGGCAAGTGTAGTGGAACAAAGTATTTATTTGCTATATGGCTCTCCTTAAAACAATTAACTTGTCGAGCTTCTTCACAGCACAAAAATCCCCTAATGACAACTGGCAGCCTTAAATATGTTCAGCTGTCACAGACTTAACCATTATTCCACTCTCAGGTAAATTCTTAAATCCCAACCTTCCACCACAGTATACAATATATCAATAAGAATAAATAAATACATAAATACATCTTCACATTTACATATTAATAAATATTTCACACTTTAATGTTACACAAAACCCAATATTATAAAAACCCAGAAACCCAAGCACAAAAAGATTCACCACACTCTTTACCCATGGTCTCTCCCGGAACCTTTAAATGGTGTCTGGACCCCCGGGGAAACATTTGCCCAAACACCTTGAAGAGGACACAGGCAAGAAAGGTGAGTAATCATTAACTTACAAACACTTATTTGCACCACTTTTATCCCTAGATTTCACACACACATTTGCCTTAGTTTTCCTTATTGGTAAACCTTAATCACAATCTCAATCACCATTCTTCTCTCCTGACAGACAACCACCACATTCCTTGATGAGGAGCAGCTGTGCAGGATCTGAAACAAGGCCACCAACTGATTTTAAAATTCCCAATAAATAGTCAATAAATATTTAAACTTCTTGTGTGCAAATCCATGCTTAAAGTGCAATGCTACATAAAGTGCTTGATAAGGTGCTTTTAATAAAGTGAAAGGTGTGCTCTAAAGTGCTATACAGACAATACAATATAAATAAATGCAGTAAGGGAGTCCTCTTCCTTACACTTACAGATCATCAAACTGACAATGTTGAGGCATGCTCCTGGCAAATGTGGACCAGGGGATCACTGAGCTCCTGGACAGTCTGAGGTGCAACCTGGCAGTGTCGAATGGATGAAAAGATAATGTGTTTTACTGAATTTAGGTTAGATGAGCATGGGGGCCAGTTAATGGTATCATTTACCAGAACATGCAGGAACTGCTTGCAAACTCTCACAACACGAGGCCAGGCATTGTCGTGCAACAGGAACACAGGACCCACTGCACTAGCGCAGGGTCTCATAACAGGTCCAAGGATTTCATGCTGATACTAAATGGTAGTCAGGGTGCTGTTGCCTAGTCTGTAGAGGTCTGTGCGCCCCTCCATGGATATGCTTCCCCAGACCTTCACTGACCTGCCACCAAATTGACCATGATGAATGATGTTACAGGGAGCATCAAGTTCTACATGGCTTCTCTAGACCCTTGTACCTCTGTCACATGTGCTTAGGGTGAACCTGCCGTCATCTGTGAAAAACACTGCCAGTTCTTGTATTCTATATCACATCCCAATTAGGCTCCATGGTGCCAGGCAGGGAGCACAAGGCCTGCTAGAGGAAGCTGGGCCCTCATTAAGTCTGTTTCTGTTTCTTTAGTTGGAAACAGTTGCACTAGCTCCAGCTGGAGGTCATTTTGTAACACTCTGGCAGTGCTCATCCTGTTCCATCCTTGCACAGAGGAGCAGATACCAGCTCTGCTGATGGGCTAAGAACCTTATAAGGCCCTGTCTAACTCACCTAGAGTAACTACCTGTCTCCTGGAATCTCCTCCATGCTTTTCAGACTATGCTGGGACACACAGCAAACATTCTGGCAATCCTGGAGGTTGCACTCCCTCACCAGCAGTGACACTGACCCTAATCAAATGCATAACTATTGAAAAAAACAGTCAGAAAAGATAAGGAGGGAAAAGATTTCACTGTCAGCCATGACAGATACAAAAAGTATGTTTGGCCACTTTTTATTTGTTTTTGGGGAGGGGTTCTTTGTTTTATCTGTTTGTTTTTTCTGAGGCAAACCTATTTGTCCCTCCATTTCTTTGTACATTTCCTTTTCACATGTCAGGTTACAGCTAGATTACAGTGCAGGGTTTCACAGGTTTGCTATTATGATGTACCTACAGCGTGAATTAAACACAAAAGTCTAAATTCCCTTTTAGCAGGAAATTACTTCTTGGCTGTCTGATCTCCAGCTACCCTTGTGTCTTTTTCTTGTATGGAGGAGGGAAGTAGGACAGCACTGTGTGCTTTTGAGCACAGATAAAGGTTTTGTAACAAAAGTCAGGGTTTTTTTGATGGTAGTTTTAAAATTGAGTCTTGTGTTTAGAGTTTTCAGTGGATGGAAGGTTTAAAGAAAAGTGTTAGCAACTGTAAAAATGTGCAAAAAATTTAATTTTCCAAAGAGAAGAATTACTTTGAGATTAAAATGCAAGAGAAGATTTATGCTGCATCATAAAAGGAACAGGGCAGGTAATCCAAAGGTAGCATAATAAAAGAAAAGAAAAGAAAAGCATAATGGACTGTTCCACCCAAAGAACAATAAATGATCTTGTATCAGAGCTATAACAATACAATGAATTGTATGAATTTTTAGAATAAGTAATGCACAAAAAAGAATGTGCTAAAATGTCAGTGTTCCCCTTTATTTTGACGATTTTGCAGTGATTAAAACATTTTGCTTTTTTACTCATGTTGCAGTGCTGACAGCACTGAGCAGCTCCTTCAGTGGCTGCGGCACCCACGATGTGGGACAGAGAGATTTTGCAGGTCTTTCCTCCCCACTGCTGTCAGACTGTACAACAAAGACTTTTGCAGCTGATCAAACACACACAAACCCACACATGTGCAATAACACTAAGTGCAATAATCTTTTCTGACAAAGTTGTATTTTTACTCAGTTGTATATAGAATTTGTATTCTATTTTTATCCTATTGTATATTTTGTTCTATTTTATTCTACTGTGTATAGTATTTTATTTTATTCTATTCTATTCTGTACAGTTGTGTACAGTATATTATTCGTATTGTATTCTAATTTTTGCTATATAAGTTTTGCACTGTCCACTTCCTGCTGTGACAAAACAAATTTCCCACGTGTGGGACTAATAAAGGTTATCTTATCTTAGTCTTGTTGGCTCAATTTACAGCCTGTGAATGTTTTGGACTTTCAAAATAGGATTACCTTTAAGCATCTCTTTTTAACTGTGTCGTTATCCAGCTTTATCCACCAATAAGCAATTCATAGCTTCTCTCCACACATCCTGTTAACTTCTATTGGCTTCCAAAACTCAACCGGCTGTAGGTACATTGGGACACTTAAAATTTCATCAAATATTTTTATTTAGAAATGAAAAAAAGAAGAATATTTGTCATTTCATTGTGACGCACACCATGCAAGTGATTCAATATTTTACAACAATATTTTAATATTCAAACAGCATTTTTTTTTTTGACATGGGGTCAATTTCATGGCACCTTGAGGGGAAAACATGTTTTTATTGTCACTGAATGGACTCTTCTTGTCATTTTCTGTAAAGCTTGGGGACAAATAGCTGACAGGATGAAAACCTGAGAAGATCTTTGATCCTTTTACAGGCAAGCAGAGTGTGTTGGAGGAAGGCAGGGTGTCTTTTTTCTGTAACTGAATGAAATTATTAAACCTGACTCACAGGCATGTAGAGGAAATCTATTTAAACATATAAAGATTAGACTGATATCAGTGCACATTTTGATTGAGAATAAAATATGTAATAAAATAAACTGTTTGCTACCTTTCTGCACTATGGTGTAGGGAGCACAAAGTAGGAACTTATAGTGTGGGGTTCAAGTCAAAGAAGGTTTGTACTTCTGCGATGTGAGGAGTCATGTACAGCAGGGGTTCACAGTATATCCTGAGATGAGTCTTACTTGTGCTGCAATGTCTTATTTTTATCTTGCAAGTTTTCTTTAGTGTCTGCTGCATTCTGCAAATGCCCGCACACCCTGCTGTCAAGCCAAATCCTATAAATATGTAATGGTCTCTCTCAGAGACACTAAAGAAACACTAAAGCATATTTCATGCCAAAGTGCAGTAGTTATACGTGGTCATTTTGTAATGCTGGACTGCTCAAGTTAAATTAAATCAAATCAACCTATTGTAGAACACATACATTTTGTGAAGCAGCCTGTATGTATAGGCAGTTATGGCAATGAAGCTAAAGCAGTTTTCATTTCTGTGACTGTCAGCAGCAGAAATATCACATATTTCACCCAAATTCTGATTCTAAAACTACAGCCCACAATCAAGAACATTACTAATTAATCCCAATAGTGCTGAGGTTTTGTGGTTAGTCCTTTTTGAGACATATGCACAGCTTGTGAATATTATCCTGTGGTGTGATTTACATGTATTCAAGTCACTGCCTAAAGATTTTCTTCTCCTCAGTGGAACAAAACACTCCTCCTTTTATAATGACAACATTAATCCACTAGTTGGTAAAAATTCACAACATTCACCCTTTCAAGGCAACATCCAGGGAGGAAGTGAAGTCCGTATTTGGAACCTTCCTGTGTGATAACAGGCAGACAGTTTGTGCTTTTTTTTCTGTCAGTATGAAATCTCTAAGATGAAAGAGCTGAAACAGAATAGCTTGTCAGATAGCTGGCACGCTGGCAAAACCAACAACAAAGAATAGCTTCACTGAATATGTGACTGCTCAACAGCATTTTCTTGTAGGTACTCAGAAAAAGTGTTTCAGAATAATGCATGAACTACTTGAGGATCAGGGAAGGGACCCCTCCTGTCTCACTGAATTAGCCGTAGTAAGTCTTCACATCAAGCCCAATTCAGCTGCCTTAAGAAACAGGTTTGCTGCAAAGTGTGGAAAATGTCTGTCATGAAGTTATAAATGTCTAGGTATAATGTACTGTGCAATAGTCTTGAGCTACCTCTCGTCAGTTTATATTTTACTTCCAAGGAGCTAGACGTTCTTTTCTTTTCAAACACTGGCTACTTTTTCACTCATTTTTAATCCAGACCTTGTAGCCGACCATTTTCAGAAAAATGTTTTTGCTTGTTATTCCATTTGACACTGACTACTACTACTGACCTTTAAGTATAAGAAAGCACTTAACCAAGCAATTTTAAGCTGTATCTTTAGGCTTTGTTGCTAGCAGCCTATCACAAGAAACACAGAATTTGTTTCCATTTCTTTAGTCTACATTTCAGCCAGTTGTTAAGTGATGATTGTCAAAATTGAATGATTTATAGACACAGAAAAGTACCATCAGATTTGGAAAGTGTCTCCTTGGCTGTACAATGACACACTATCGATCATGGATTGGCCTCCTCAGAGCCCAAAACTCAGCATTATTGAGGCAGTGTGGGATTTTTTTGACAGAGAATAGAACAAAAGGCAGCTAACATCATTACAGTGAGCAATGATGTATGATTAAGTTTTAATGCTGTTAAATGAATCTGATATTTGTTTCTATGCATCTTGCCACCGTTTTGGTCAGGTTCCTCTTGTAAAAGAGATCTTTGATCTCAAAGGGACTAACCTGGGTGAATAAAGATTAGATAAAATAAAAATAATAATAAAAAAACATCCTTTTGAATGTTCTTCGGACTGAAAACAATTCCCCAAAACTACTTGAAGAAATTACAAGCAATCTTGCCTAAAAGTTTCAGGCTATAAGGTCGTCATAACAAACATTGACTTTCAAGCTCATTAGAACTGAACAAACGCAACCCAGTACCATGGCAAAGCATGTAATAGACAAGCTGGTCCACTGTGTAGAAATAATATATTTAAAGCCAACAGGTTGATACTGACCAAAGAAGGTATGAAATATTTTACATATATTAATATTTACATTTCTTATTTCACACTAACTGTTCCCATTTCGAACTGTGTCATGAGGAATAACTATAGTCACACCATGCATGTGTGCTTCTAGCTCAAAAAGGTTTTTATCTTAAGTATTCTGGATTTTGGCAACATTATTTATATTGTTTCCTCATTTGATTCCACTGCTTGAATCTGACTATTACAGTAATTTTTTTTAGAAGATCAGTAAGAAATTATTACAATGAGTGTATTGCAAGGAAAGGCAATGACTGATAAGTCAGTGAAGCAGAGTGCTTACTTTGTACAGAAGATATGTTGTTCCAAATTGTGGTAACATCCTAGTTATTTCCTTTTCAGTGCAACTGACCACACCACTGACATGCACAGTTCTCTTCAAAAGAAAGAAAAAAGAGAGAGAAATGGAAAGAAATGTGTGTGCAGGAGACTGGGAACATCATGTGTTCCTCTACAGAATAATATAGAATAATATAGAAGGATGATGACACGGTTGAATACTTTGAAAAGACGTGCAAATTGTGGATAATGATACCAATTTCAAAACAAGCAAAGCCTAGGAACATGATGTCCTTTTCAGAGACGATAATGTAAAGGACAATGAAGTAATATCATGGAAGACGTGACACATCTGTAATGTGAAGTACATCTCATCCCAGAAATACCTGTGATATCTACACTATGTAAGAAACAATGACAGTCAGAACCCACTGTTATGTCTACAGAGGGCTTTGAGGAATGTGAAAGTTAAAAAAAACAATAACCTCTCAGGCATCTTAAGCATCGTTTCTAATCTTTAATGATTAAAGGAATTTATATTCTGACAAGCTGCACTCGTACAGTTGCTCCGAATCTTTACAGAATTCAAGCGTTTCACTTTTAGGACTTTACCGGATGGCAGCTTCGCAAGTCTGGAAGATGAATTCATTTTGTGAATGGACAGTGCTATAGTTGCACCTGCTTTCCTTATGAAATAAACTAGTCTCTGGGATTAAAATCTTAAATTGCCATGGTAATCCATCTTGACCTTTTTCATGCATTTCATACTTGAAAACAGCTTTACAGTGTTTTAGCAGACACTTTTCTTCTTATTAGAAGACCAGTTTCACACATTTTTTTTCAGATGTTAAATTTTTAAAGAAACTCAGAGCAATAGGGGTCATTCTGAAATATTTAAAGAAGCATGAATGAATGAACCGTGAAAGTTGACAGCACTTTTACCAGCAGGGTCTTCTCCTGGGTTCCTGCCCTTTGACTTTGCACGCCTGGAGGTAATGAGCTCACCTGTTTGCAATCATCTTATCTTCCTGCTGCTGCTTAAGATGGCGGAAGATGTTCAGTCGATCTAACTCCATTAATGAAGTTGGCTCCCTTCTGAGTGTATTTCCTGAAAGAGAGAATCTTGTGGAAGAAAGTAATTGTGAACCTGCTGACTCCAGAGCCGTGTGTGGAACTAGGAATGAAATAATGCTGTTTTTCTTTTTCTTTTTTAAATATGAAAATTTTTTATACAAACAACATGGATATACCACATTTCTTTATAGACGATTGCTCCTACAAAAGAGAAAATGTATATGAAATAAAGTCATTTGCAGCTTTTGGTTTTGATTATATTGTAGCCCTAAGAACTAAGTGTATCCTTTTCTACTAGTCACGGCTCCAATGACCTTGGAGAATTGGAGCACTAAAGACTAAAGCACCTAACTTATTTCTAGTGAAATCTAAAACGAGACTTTTAAATTTTTAATACCCCTCCCCCATCCCCCGAGATAACCCTTGAAATCTAACATTCAAAACTGTCTTTATTTCTGGTAAAGACCGTTCGATCTTCCCCTTGCTCTCAGCTCCTTTGCACTGCTATAGAGGAGCATATCTATCAAAAGAGAAGTCAAACCGAGGCTGGTGTCAGTACAGGTTGAATGAAATAAGTACTTTAAGGGTCCTTATATGCTACTCTGCTATGCTGTTTTTAATATAAATTCGCTTCCTTAGCTCATTGATAACCACGTTGTGGATTTGATTTCTTACACTGATCTCCTTCCTTTACAACTTTTTAGATTAAAAAAAGTATAAGATTAACCACAGGCCCAATTTATTTGACAATTCATTTTAAAGACTCTTTGTGCCAGAAACCTCATCCAAGTAATCGCCATCTCCCTTTCCTCTGTGTTTTGCTGCAGCTCACCCCGGGCTGATCAACATCATTCACATTCTGTCTGACCTTCATCAGCTATGCAAAGCACAATTTACACCATGGGCCCTGCTAATAATGAAAATGATAGAAGGAGAGAATAGCTCACTTTGCCTGGGAAGACAAGACTCCTTGGGTCAACAAGGTCAACTCTCCGTGACTAGCAACACTGTAGATGTAAGTGCAGATCAAGTTGCTTTCAGAAGGAGGTTTTATCAGAGCAAGCCAGAAGCAGCTGAGGCAGGCCCAGCTT
Source organism: Maylandia zebra (assembly GCF_041146795.1). NCBI lineage: Eukaryota > Metazoa > Chordata > Actinopteri > Cichliformes > Cichlidae > Maylandia > Maylandia zebra. The sequence goes on along the minus strand of NC_135172.1, from coordinate 23,091,249 downwards.
ACTTTTATAGTGTTGTTTATAAAATTATATATAAAAAAAAGAAAATTAAATAAGAAACGAGAACAATAAACAGCTCTTCATGTTTTATTAAAGTCCCATTCATCTAGCTACAGACCATGAAAATATTGTGCTGACTCTGGATTATATTGCAGAAATATCCTCATACAATTCAAATATAAAACACTTACGACACAAGTCAATATTTCCAGAAGTAGACATCAAACTGTACCATAGTGAATGTGACCTCTATCATCTCAGTGTTATAAAGTGCCTTCACATTGCTGCCCTTCACAGCTGGCTATTGTCTCTGGAAGCAGATTTAACTCAGCTATGATTGCAATGAACTCCATAGGGAGCCAGCATTTTGTCCACAATCTGTTAGCAATGGCTTGAGCTTGTCAGTTGCTTGACTTTGGTTTAATAAAACAGACAAGTTCAACAGGTCCTCAACCAACATTTTCAGAATATTATGTATACGAAATTGGCTGAATATGCTAAGTTTAATCAGCTGTTTACACCACTAATAATAATACACCACTGTTTTTTTAACTGTGTCATATATCAATCAAGCATTTTAATTCAGATGTGTGTGTCTTTTAAATTTAAGGCCAATACTTTTTCATATAACACATGACTATGTTTCTTAATTTTCTGTTTGGCCTTCTGTAAAAGTCACCACACACCACTGATTTTCTTAATCTTACTTTTTGGCTGCGGTCAGTGTCCATAAATAATCAATTTTCAAATCAAGTAATTAATGCCATTGTCTGAATAATATAATTCGATGGTAGTAAAAAACCTGCCCCAAATAGTCTGTAATTATATATTTTAGAAGACTTAAAATCTACTATTTAAAAATAACAGGGACAATACATTAACAGTAGCATGATAAGAATAATTAAAATAGTGATGTTAATAGTTTACTTTGATACTTTTAAATTATTCATACACACTTATTTAAAAAGTTTCTTGTTTGTGACATTTTTAACCATTAATTAATGACTTCACGTGGCAACAGGCTTTAAAGAAAAAATCAATACATTTCCCAGTATATACATGTAAAGTGAGGTTCAACTATTTGGAAAATGACACTTTTTTTGTACACAACTACAGTTGATTTTACAGGAAACCTACCAAACATAAGTTGTTATAGAGGTGCAACATTTTTCAACTTGCATTAACTTGCATTAATTGTGTAGGAATTATAGCCATTTTAAAATAATTTAAAAAATAGTATGAACTTGTTGGATGTGCTGTGAGTACAATTAATTCCACAAAAACTCACTTTATTTGTCAAATAATTGTATTAGCTCCAGAAAGCCTCAATACCACAATTCAGGTAAGAGGTCCAGCACAGTGAATCTAAGTATTCACAATGCCCCCAGTAATGCAACCTGTACACCACAAAAAAATTAAATAGATAAGTGAAAAAAAAAAACTCCAGACTTTCACTTGAAGACAATTAATCATAAGCTGTTCATAGTTTTCAGTGATAAACTTTTCTCCTGAAGACATAGAATAAATTAAATAAATTAAAATAATTAAATGAATAATTTAAAAAATAATGTGATAAATTAGAAGTTTTACAATTCATGAATAAACTTTTGCAGCACATGAAAGCATTAATTACTATTCTTATCTTATTCTGATCTGGAACCAGTCATGTAAAAGATAACTGTTAGGTTTTGTATTGTTGATTGTCATTTATGCTTAGAAATATTTAACCATATATGCTTAGACGTGTATAATCGATTGTGTAGTGATAGGATGTGTGATCTTTAACAGGCTGCAAAGGCTACATCCTGGGAGCATGAGAAGAGGTTGTACCTTGTTTTATTGTTTTATGGCAGGATATATCTGTTTTAGGCTAAGTGCCTTTTGTTTAGATGAACTGTTAGACTTCCAGACCAGCAGGTTTAGAGAAGTCATTTATCGGGTCACACTCTGACCACACACACACACACACACACACACACACACACACACACACACACACACACACACACACACACACACACACACACACACACACACACACACAGTATTCTTTGTTCACATGTATACCTATGTAAGATGTTATATGTTAATGACCCTATGCATTTTCATGTAACCACAATAAAAGGAGTGCTATGGGGAACCTGGCTGAGAGTCTGACGGAGGTCAAGTGGTGGAACGACACTTGGCTCCAGGCAGGTCTCCCTCATGCATGAGTAACAAGAAGAACTTTGCCTACTTCGTGTCTTGCTTGCTGTGTAATTATATTGTCTTCAACGTTCCAGTGAATAGGTTCAAGCTACAAACCTGTGCACATCACTATTTATTATTTTCAATTTCATTTCTTCTCTAAAGTGAAATTAAACCAACTTCTCAGATTTATTTTTATGTGTAGCAACACACAACTGTATTTCAGTTCTGCCAGCTGCCATTATTCTTCTCAGTTACTATCATACCTTTAAAAAAGAAGAAGAACCATGTCCCTAGAGAAGTTGCACACATCAGTGTGTGCTGTGTTAGATAAACAATATTCCCCTGGGGCTTCAGTGGAATTTACATAGTTGGCTCTTCTTCACAGAACTCTTTAAACCAGCAACCCTGTGGCTCAAAATAATAACATTGAAAAGGCTTTGAGTTTAAACAAAGCAAAACAAACAAACAAACAAAAATGTATTAAATCTTCTACTATGGGAAAGAGTCATAGGTGTGAATCATAGATGCACTGAACTTATAACAACCAGTTGAATTAAGTATTTCACACCTTGAGACATGAAAACAACTCTGACCTATCGGGGCATAGATTGGACCTCTGGGGGTCTGGTTTCCAAGTTGGGTCTCTGTGGGTTGCGGCATTATTCATATGCTGTTCTTCCTAAGTGTTTCCAGAATGAATGGACAAATTGTCCTCCTGGGGGACTTTGCTGCTATCCAGGATTAGTTTTGCCATGAGGAGTGGGTTTGATCTGCAACAGTGTTTAGGTGGATGGCAAGGGTCAGCAAAACATCTGCATGAATTTCAAAACTTGAGCCTTCCTAGCTGAACACTGCCTTCTAACTAAATAATCAATGTTTCTGATTTCAGTGGTTTTAATACTGTGTAAAATAAAATCACAACTTAAGAGTAAATTTATTCACAGCTAGGCTATATTATAAACAAGTATATTATGCAAACAAGTAACTTAAATACTACCTGTGAGCTCAAGTCATTCTAATGAATTCAAAAGAATGCCACATATGAATCTAGTTGTGATGCCATTGCTCTGTCTACTTACAGTTACTGTTAAATAAAGATGACCAGTCGTTTCTGAGATCAATACTAATATGTATGATATATTTCAGTAACCATTTGGAACAATTTAGCATGATGTATAACAATAGAGAAATTGATTAATGTATTAGATTAGACACTGATGACCTATCATGGCAGAACAGAATCCCAGTGGTGATAGTATTTAGGATAAGTACACCCCAGAAATTAGATGCTGGTGGTGGTGAAGATAAAGACTGAAGCTTGGATGCAGCTCTGAGTGACTTGGGTGAGGTGGAGATGAGGAGGAGAAGGGAGAATGCCTGAGAGCACAGTTTTATAGAGTGGAAGCTGACTGGCTCAAAGAAGATGATTGAACAAGACTAATGATGTCAATATTGAGATTGACAGCGTGGGAAAATGTAAAGGAGCTAAAACCTGTGAAAGCAGGCAAATGAGTGATTTCTGATCTTTCTTACTGAACTTACGGATAAGCTTCATTTTAATAATGCAAAAGGCATGCAACTGGATGAATCACTGACATAAATTAAAAGTGTCAAACAGATAAATCGTGTTGTAGCCTGTTCATGAAAATAACAAGAGAAAGAGGAGAAACAGTGTTTCTTTTAGAATATAATATATCTATTGCAGGTGAGAAAACAGAATACCTTTTATCTTCTTAACATATTGGATATTGAACATGTACTGGCATGAGCTCCAGCACCCCCATGATCCTGAATTGGATAACCGGCAGTGGATGGATGGATGTTTAGCCTGAAAATAAATGCATTAAATAACGCAATCAAAGTCTGTATTTCTGCTGTCTTACCCTACCTGGCATGATTTCAACATACATTTATTAATTTTTTGTGGTCTCAGTATCAGAGTTTATTTGATTAATTTTTTTATTTTTATTTTTGTAAACTGGCAAAATAACACAAATTTTTACATGCACATGTAGTTTGCCTGCCTGCAGCGACAGATTGTGTGGAGCGAGGATGAGGACCCAAAAGCAGACATTGGAGGCAGGACTAGACTTAACAAAACTGAGCCATTTATTTTAGGCGGCACAAAAGCAAGCAAAAGTCAGCGGGAGTAGAAACACATGAGAACACAGCAGGAACAAATTAGACATAATGAGACAGGGGTTGGTAAAACTAAACACACTGAACACTGGACGAGAGACTATTAAAATAAAAGAGAACATGACACGCAGACTCAGACCAGGGCAAGGACATGTACGCTAGGCAACAGGACAGGGAACAGACGGACATGAAAGCACATTCTCCCTGCGTAAACTTGAACCTAAATGATCTTAATAATCCAAAGAATTGTAAATTCATAAGAAAACTCAAAATGCTTGGTCAAATACCCAGAGCCATGCCAAAGTTACATCTTTCTAGTAATACAGTTCAACATCTGACTTGTTTTTCTGTGACTTACATTAATCGTTTTAAGAAATGTTTATGGTCACTGTTAAACTTAAAATATAGTGTGACTCTTTTACTTCAAAAACCTTTTGTTCCATACATTTAAAACAGAATTGATTTAAAAACTGGGCTTTGTCTATTCATTCATCCATTTAGAAGATTACTATATATGTAATTAAATAAATGCCCACATTGTGTAATCACTTTGTTACAGTTTGAGTGATTAAAATATGCTGTTTTTTTCTTACCTGGTGGTATTTGAGCCATTGAGATTCTGTTTTTCATTTGCTCGGTCATTAGAATTTAGCTTGTGGTCCCAACAGCATTGATTCTTTTAATGCTGTAATGTTTGGATGAGTAGACTCCTCAATAGAATTGCAGCTGCTCAGTGTTGACCTTGTACCAATCAATCGTCACAAACGACCTCAGTGGTCACACTACTCATTGAGCAGCTCTCCGTTCTGGACAAGATGGCAGGGAAGAATAGTTCTGGTGATCTTGTATAATTGTCACAGATCTAATCACTAAAATAACCCTTTCTCCCCACAATTTTTTTCATTTGAAATTTGTTTGAAATCTAAGTACTAAATGGACAAAAATATGCACATTTAAATAAGAAGTTTATTACTTTGGCAGTGACATGTCTGAGTCCTGCGACAGACAGTTGATCTGTCCAGGGTGTACCCTCCCTCTGGTAGCTAGGATATGCTCCTGCCCCCCACCATGGATGGGTAATCTGATTACTTTTTTCAAGTAACAAGTAATGTAAGGGATTACTACTGCAAAAAGGGTAATTAGATTACTGTTGCTTTCCCGTAAGCACGCGTTACTAAAACCGTGATTTTTTTGTGGGAGTGTCTCATGACAATGACGTAAGCGAGTGTGACGTTCGTGGCAACAGCTGTGTGCAGATCAACAACAACTCGATAATAAATCGAGTGCAGGAGTGAGTATGA